>NW_027098386.1:0-60000 GCF_019320115.1 Miscanthus floridulus | reverse complement strand
TTTCAATTTGTTCTTTCTCTCTCTGGCTTGCCTTTGACTCTCAGTCTCACCATCATGCCCCTGGATAAATGGTGATATGTTGGATTCGGATTCATCTGAAGACCTGACGTTGGGTGCTTCTGGGGGGACCAATGGTGATCGAGGACGGCGAATCACGAATACTTCTCTAGCGTGAGTTGTTCTGCCATCGTCTTTGATTTCTATACTGCTAGAGTTGTTGATAACTTTAGTAGAGGCTTCAAGGTCACAGATCGAGTCTCCTTCTTGGTAGGGTAGAGCTGTTGTTATCGCGTTGTCGACTAATTGAGTGCCGCTATCCTTAGGAACGGATCCTGGCCAATGGACGATGCAGTCTTGAGACGTTATAGTTAAGACGAGACCTTCCTGGGCTCCTTTAAGTGGCATTCTAAGCACCGGATTGGTGGATCCTTCGGGCCATGTTTGATAAGATGTTGTCATGTTGTGGAGTCCGAACGGAAGAAGACCCGACTTCTTTAAAGTACTCTGAATGTACTCCGAGTAGTATTCTTGATAGGTTGATGTCGTGTTCTAGAGCTTTGTCAGAAAAGAACTCGGTTTTTCGAAAGAACTCGGATAAGATTCTATCTCAGAAGCAGAACCTGAGTTTGAATCGGATGCGTGAAGTCACGAAATCTAAGTCGGATTGGACATCATGAGCTGTGCGAATCTTCCGACAAGCTGATCTGTCGTTGTCGCTGAAATGAAAAAGTCCTGATGATGATCTGAATCTTTGAGGAGACAGTTTTGGAGCTTGCCATCATCACCTGCCTCGTAGATCCACGAACCGAAGATGAAGGTTGATCCCTTTAAGAAGATCATGTTGTCGAGGTCCATCGAGCTCTCGGGTGCAAAGTCACCGAAAGGCCCTACCTGGCGCGCTAGCTGTCGATGTTTGACCACCGATAGCCTACCACAGGGGTCCCTGGGGCAGTATGTTCAGGCTTCAGCATATGCGGAACTCGGCGGTTAATGCAAGAGACAGTCAATTTATCCTGGTTTGGACCCTCGACCGTGTTCGAGTAATAGCCCTACGTCTAGTCAGCGTTAGCCTTTGCGTTGGATTGATCATAAAGTGTTGTATCGTACAATTGTTCTCTAAACTCCCGATCTAAGGATCCCTGCCCTCCTTTATATAGTCAGGAGGCCAGAGTCCTAGTCGATTTACAATGAGAGTTCCTAGTAGGATTATAGAATAATGCTGCTACTAAGAGTACAGGGGAAGAATCCTAATTAGACTAGGTCTTCTCCCTTCCTTGCGGGGTATCCCGTTGGTCCCGTACCGATAGACACTCTTACATGGTAATACACATGGGGGAGGGTGACAGAAATTGTAAGGGAAGTGTTGACGCTTAATTAGGTCACACACTCGATAAGAAGCTGGATCGCTCGATGTAGGCCCTAGCCGATTTTGGGATCGGTCGGCGCCTAGGGGATGTCCACACCTGGAGCACAATACGCAAGACACGTCGCTGGAGGAGCCTTACCGAGAGCGCGATACGCAAGACACGCCGACGAGATCTCTTGAGACCTGAAACCCCACACGCCCAGGAGGGAACCCATTGGGGCGTGCGGTGGCTATGGGCTGCTCTAGCTGGCCTAACCGCTCTAAAGCATCGTCATCATCGATCCTCCAGCCATACAACACCGGTGAAGAACGAGGAGAAGTAGAGAGGAAGATAGGGTAAAAAGAGAGATAGTAGATTGATTTGTTGTGTTTTTGTGTCGATTGGATAGATGGAAACTCAATCGGCCATGATCCTTTCATATATATAGAGGGGGTGGTCTTATCTGAGTAGAAAACCTCTTTAAGACTTATTTTTTAAGTTTCCCACGAGTTTGGAATAGTTCGGATCAGAACCCAAAAGGCCAGATCCAAACAGGGTTTTTTATTAGGTCTGTCGGAAGTCCCAACTTAGGTCGGAACTCCCAACAGTCGGTGTCGGTGTTTCGAGTTGCCACCAATAAGTAAATTTCTAATATTACATGTCTGACATGAGGTTTATGCTGGTTCGGGCAGAATGTCCCTACGTCCAGTTCGTTGCTGCTGCTTGTGTTGCTAGCACTGAAAGTTTGTAGTATGGGTTACAAATGGTTGAGAGATGGACAGGTCTAGGTCGTGAGAGGAATGAATGGGTGCTGAGAGCTCGGTCGCTTCCTGGCTATGTGCTTGTGTGCCCTAATCGATTTGGGGTCCGATGGGTTTGAGTCTGAATCGATGTGATGTGCTGCGACGCATTTGAGTCGAGTCCCTTTCATGGGATGCCTTGCTTTCCCTTTTATAGGCCAAGAGAAAGCATGGGTTATAGACGAGGGAAAAGAGAAGAATGAGAAGGAGAAGAAGTCCTCCAGGATCACTCGAGGACCATTGCTGAGGGTTTCGTCTGTGAGGGCGGCGAATCACGTTGAGGGCGAGCAACTAAGGAAGGTGAAGGAGGATAAGAGGAAGAAGAAGCAGTGGAAGCTATAGGCGTAGGAGCGAGGGGAGGACACCGACAATGACGATAATGATGATGATGGAGACGACGACGAGGTAGTCAACGACATGGAGTGGGACAGAGACGATGACGAGGTAGTCGACGACATCAAGTGGGATGACCTAGAGAACGGGGATGTGCTAATAGGTATCGGTTTGTCCTTGCAGGAGTTGGGACCCTGCCTGTTCCACGAAGGGGAGGGCATGTTTGGGGAGCCAGTGGAGACGGGCCGTACCGTTGACCTGCCCTAGGAGCCAACAGAGGCGAGCGACTCTACCGTCGTGCTCGAGGTGCCAGCGGAGACGGGTGGCTTCGCCATCACGCCCCAACATCCAAGGGGAGCGAGCCCCTCTACCCAGGAGCAGGATGCGAGCTCAAAATGGCCTCGCCCCGACGAGGCAGAGTAGAGGTCGAGGGTTCGCCGCCCAAATGTATCTACCGCCCGACGGCGCTGAGTTGAGTCATCGGCTCCTCTATTTTCCCTGGTTTGGTCAGATTTCATCGTGACTTATGCTTTTCATCTCTTGCAGCATCGGGAGGCAGCATAATCGTTTGGCGCTAGCGCCAAAGAAGAGAGTCGCCTTCCGAGCGAGGCAGTAGCTGTTGGCTAGTGTCGTGCCCATTTCTAGTGGGAGCGGTGCCAGTGTGACTGCGTCATCAGCCGGTCAGGCACCGCCCGTGCCCTCGGTAGGACAGGCGAATGTGAAACAGTCGGCGATGGCAGCGATACCGCTGCCAACAACAGGGCTGACAGGGCTACCAACCACGCTCGCGGCGCCGACCATGGTGGACGCGACGCAGCTGGTCAGGACCCCGCCGATGCAGGCGGAAGTGGCGGTGGCTATGATGGTGAGTCACAGCCGGGCTCTATCATGGTGGCGCCTGAGGAACCAGTGTCCATACTGCTAACCCCTTCCGTCGCTGGAGGGAGTTTCCTAGTGGGGACATCACAACGAGAAGGGTCTGCAGCGATCAGAGCTGGCGGGGAGCCATCCCTAGCCCTAACGTCGGTGGGTAGCGACTCACCTACGCGGGGCAAGCCCTTGCTCTAGTGGATGAGTCTAGAGGATCCGATGTCGACGCTCTTCACTCTCGACGACGCCGCATACAGCATGGAGTGAGAGAGCCTTGACATGGAGATCACGTCAGTGCTCGAAGCCCTGGACCATGCCCAAGGTGCCTTGCGCGGCATTGTTGTTCCCTCCGGCCAGGTATTCACTTGACCCCACTTCTCTCCCTTTTGTTTCTCTATATAGTTTTTGTATTCTGACCATCGTCTCCTTTTAGTCCCTTATCGCTCGCAGCCGAGGGAAGTCTCGATTCCTTCGTGAGTAGAAGAAAACCTAGGACCGCCTCATCAAGGAGGCGTGACTACATGGTGAGGTGACCGCTTAGCTTGTTGCCGCCCAGCAGAGGGTGGCCAAGTTGACTCCCCTCACTGATGTAACAACCCGGGTGTTTAAATATTAAAAACATGACATGTCATCTTATGCATTGCAAGGCATTTGTTCATATTGCAAACTTTGATATGCATTCACTAAAACAAGTTTATGATTGTGTTATGAGTGTTGAATTGAATTGTTGAATCATGTCAAAAATTTGGTTTGGATTTGAATTTTCCAGAAAACCCTGATTTTTCAGTATTTAAACCCTACCCTAAAAATCCATTTCAAAATCTAAGCATATTTTGGGGTTGAGCCCAAAAGAAAAAGTGTAGAGCTTGACATGTTATACAAAGTTTGTTTTTGGAGTTTTTCAAGTTGTTTGGTAAAATTTGGAGTAATTCAAAAAGGCGTAATTCGTTAAATTTCCCCATTTGAATTCAAAAGTTCATTTCAAAATCTAAATCGAATTAGGAGTTGGTTATAAAAGCAAAGTTGTAGAACTTTTGATTTTGAACAACTTTTGTTTTTGGAGATTTTTGAGTTGTTATGAAAATTTGAGAGTAATTTGTGAATTTTGGTGAATGGCAAACTTGTAAATACTGTGAACAGTGTCCACCGCCGAAGCTACATTGCCGGCGTTTCCTTCTTCGGCGTTCCAGGCGCGGTCGTGGCTGTTTTGGCATCGCGCTGGCGCGGTGAAGGCCACAACACAGCTTCCTCAAGCTTCTTGGCTCCCTTTATAGCCTGAGCCGCTGTCGTCTTTGCCCTTTCTTCTTGCTCTGTTTTTCCCGTCGCCTTGCTCATCTCCGGCGAGCCCGCACCATCGTTGTTGTGCTCCACCATCGCTGATAAGCTAGTTCCAGCTTTGCTTACTCCTTGCGCATCCAGCCAACCCACCAATTTAGCTTGTCTTCATCGGGAACTCGAGTTGCATCGTCTTCTTCCTCACGGCCAGCAACTCCTCCGCCGAGCACGATTCACTGTGGCCAGAGCTCCACGGTGCATCTCCGTCCCTGGTTTTGGTTCATTCCATTTTGTTTCGATGCTGTGGTACTTAATCCATAGTTGGTTGCTCATTTTGACCACTGCAGTCGCCGGTTCTTCCTCACCGATGATCCTTGCTCCGCCGTGATCACCGTGATCGTCGTGACGCCTCTCCGTTGCTTCTCCGACCTTGCTCCTTGCTTCAACGTGTTCGGGGTGAGCCACTGGTGCTTCCTGAATCCCTTGTTTGAGCTCTATCGGTTGCATGCCGCCGGCATAGCGCTGCCGTGCCACCGCGTCCGCCGTGGCCGACGACGAGCTAGTATAGGGCCGTAATCAGTGCTCATAGGGACGTCAATCGATGCGCCTAGTCTTGGTGATCATTTTGGTACTTTGGCCGTCGCCGTTGGACTCACCGTCGACGAGTTTACGTCGGTCAGCGCCATCGCCGTCGTGGTCAAACGCGCAAGGTTAGGGATGACAGGTGGGGTCGGGTTGTCAGTGACTGCGTAGTTCAAAATGAATTTCTGTTTTTCAGATTTGAATGAATAGTGTCTATTTTTGTTATTTTTGTGTAGATTTATTTAGAGCTCAAAAAATTATGAAAATTTTTGTGTGACTCCTTTGTGATGCATATTATTTAATAAAAATATGAAATATTGTTTTTCAGCACTTTTTGAATGTGATAAAAATTGCTCAATTTATTAATAAATGAATTTCCATGATTTTTCTAGGGTTATTTAATTGTCCAAAAATTATGAAATTTGTTTTGCCACTTACTTATCATGTAATGGACATTTACTAAAATTTTGAGCTCAATTAGAATAAGTTGATTTATTTCATAATTTTGAATTAAATAATTAATTCATAAAAGCAAATAGTAACCTTTAATGATTTAGGTTTTGTTTGGAATTTTGGATTGAGTGATGACCTTGGGTCATTAGTTGATAATGATCCTTGGCAATTGATGTATGTGTTACGAAAAAGATTTAGTTGTTTGACTTGCAACTGTACCGCGAAGGAAAGTTGTATTCAAATTATTAATTTTTACATCCATCATCGAGCATCATGTTTCGTATTCCGCATCATGTTAAACATGGCATTGTTATTACATGTAGTGAACGAAGGTGAACATGTGGTAGTTAATCAAGTTGTTGAGGAGGTTAATCCGTCTGTTGAGGTCGGATCGAATACTTGTGAAACGTCGCAGGAACCAGACTTTTCCGTCAACGAAGGCAAGCCCCGGATGCATTCAACCCTACCTTGTGTTTTATAAATTAATTTCACGTTTGCTTTCCGTTACTGCATTAAGTGATTCGGAGTTAAGTAAGAGCCTAATTGGTGCATTACCACCCTTGTTATTCCATATTTACCATATTACCAGTTTAAACTCGTATATACCTAGTTTTGCTTAGCTATGCGTAGAACGATGAAAGTCGGGTGACTACCTGCCACCTGCAAGTTTTAAATGGAACATTGGTTAATTATGTTAGCATGTGATATGGGAATGTGGAGTAATAAATCTAGACCGGGCAGACTCGGTGAGTGTGAGCCACCAGACATGGAGGTCTTGTGAGCGGGGTCTTTCCACCTGTGTCAATTAAGGCACGTCCGTTGTTGAATTGCATGAGGTGAGAATTTGTAGTACTAACCACATACTCCGGTAAGCCTTTACTCGGCTATTCTATTATGAGAATGGCTACTCGCGCACTGGGAGTGGAGAGATGGCAGGAATAGTGTGTACCCACGTGGCAATGGGCTGGATTGGTGGAGTACTGTATTCTTGGGTGGCGCGGACCCATTCTTGTTTTAGAGGATCTGAGTGCAGGTTGGTATATGTAGGTTGGGGACCTGCATATGTCGTGTGGTCTGGAATTCCTAGCTAGGTTTGATCAGTTCGAATCGTCGTTGCTCCTCGGTTATGGAGACTCAACTCACTGTTCATCATCGTAGTATTAATAACTGGAACTCGAATAAGGCTTGTGAAGGTGTTGGATATAAAGTTTCATGATCTCAACACGGATCGTGTCAGCTTTGTATATAATTCTTATGAAGTTTTCTATATAAAGAATTTTGTTAAAAGAGCTTTTACGCAAAAGAACTTTGATCATTGTTAAAGCTATACCTTGAATCCCTGAGCCTGCATTCCTAAGTTTATCAGTTAATATTTTGGTTAAGTCTTGTTGAGTACTTTTGTACTCAGGGTTCGTTGACCCTTGTTGCAGGTGAGCCTCATGAGCAGATCTGTTTTGGATCGTGCTGCATGACTATCATTCATTCTGACGATGAGAAGTAAATGTGTGATCCTTGGGTAGGATGTTTATTTTGTGTGTTATGTTTATGTTAAATATGCCACTCCACTACTACTATGGTTTGTAATAAGTATCGAACTTAGTTTGTAAGGTTTGAAACAACTGGTTTGTAAACTATGTTATCGTAAGACTTCCGCTGTTTTTACTCTGGTATTGATATTCGAATAAATGTTGTAATACTGCAATGACTCTGTAACGTGATCCTGCTTGGAAATCGTGGATGATTCGGGGTTCCCCAAGGACACCCGATAGTCTTCTTAAGTTATCGGAAACATATGCACAGATGTCAAGGGTCGTCGGACAGTGACAGGTGCATGTGGGCCCTATAATTTAGGAGGTTCTGCCACAACTGAGGAGGCGAACAGTCTTTGGTCGTGGGTGGACGAGGCCCGTCGGCATGCAGACGAGGCTGAGAGGGTGTTCAAGGCCCTATCGATGAGATCACGAAGGGACAACGAGGAGGCCGCCAAGGTTAGGAAGGAGCAGGACGAGCTGCTCTAGAAGGACGCCGAGACCCACTAATGGATCCTCGACCTTCTGGCCGAGGTTGAGAAGGAAAGGGAGCTGAAGCTGGGGGTCGAGGAGAAGCTCGTGGCCCTAGAGAAGAGGGCAAGTCTGTATGCTGCGGTGGTCGCCCGGCTATGCAAGGAGCGGGATAAGCTACTCCAAACCACGTAGAGGCTCTGCTCAGAGCGTGGTGTGGCTTGTGAGGAGCGCAAACAGGCCCTCTAAGAGCATGACTAGGCCTACCAAGAGCGTGACAATGCGCAGCAGAAGGTCGGCTCCCTCTAGGCCGAGCTCGGAAATGCGACGACCCAGAAGCTGGAGGCCAAGAGCGTCTCTGCCAGGCTAGCCGTGGACCTCGCCGAGGCGAGGAGGAATCTATAGGTGGAGAGCGACAAGCTTGGTATCCTGAGCACCGCCCTCAGAGTGGTCTGCGATAGCCTTGAGGTGGTATGGTCGGAGGGGACCATCTCGCTCACGGCCCATGCCGTTGGGATCACAGCTCGGGTGCGCCAGCTTGAGAGGAATGCGCTTGGCGTCGGGGTCAACCAATCCTTCATGATTGCTCATTGTCATTATGGGGACATCATCGACCTAGAGATGATGAGCCACGGCTTTGCGCCTGGCTATGAAGTCCACGAGCTGGAAGAGATGGAAGCGGCGGTGGCTCCCCTTTCATAGGACCTAGCGGACAGGATCGAAAGCTTAGTTCTCCCCTAGAGGGGTTAGTTTGTTCAATAGGTTGATCATTCTTGTAATCAGAGGACAGGTGCCAACCTTTGTGTAACGCTTAAATAAACTTGTCATTTTGTTTCGTTTGACCGAGTCTGTTCTTTTGTTTTGGTGTGAATGGATTTATTTTTCCTCCCTTTTTATGTGTGAAAAGGGGTTCATGCGTTCTTACCCTTCCGTTCATTAAGACCGTAGAGTTCGAGGTGTAGGAGGGAAACTCTGTTCACGCTAGTAAGCAAGAGTGCCATAGCTGCTGGGGCATAGGTTCCTTGCAATCTGACCAGCCATGCTTAGTAGTTTGTTTCCGTGAACCTTGCCACTAGGTTTTTAACGTGAGGGAGGGTTCAGGCGCGGCGACTATTTTAGGAAGGGTGCATATATACCCTTAACATAGGAAGGGTGTATATATACACTTATCAGCCCCCGAGTGAGACCCGACCCCTTGCCGTTGCTGGGATCAGGTGTCACTAGAGATCAAGGAGAGGATAGCAAAACTAATAGGAGAAAAGCTATGGGGGGGGGGGTATGACCCCGGATACCCATGGTAGACTACATGGGCTACGCCACCAAGGGTGGTCTAGCCCACAAGATGAAGACTTATGGTGTATGATACTGCTCGGCGTGTACCGCAAGACATCAATGGTGATATCCTGAAGATGCTACAAGATCTATTAGGATATGCTCGATCCCATGATTCTTGTAATATGTTATTACTTACTGGTTATCTCCTAGATCTAACCGACTTGTAACCCAACCCCCAGGCTATAAAAGGCAGGTAGGGGACCCCCTCAAAACACACGCAATATCATACGATAGCCAATATAAACCAACAGACCATAGGAGTAGGGTATTACATCATGTAGATGGCCTAAACCTATCTAACTCTTGTGTCTCTGTTGCCTTCTTGTTCTTGATTACGCGCACCTCTGCCGATCAATCTACCTTCGTGGGATACCCCTCGGAGGACTGCCGATGATATTCTATCGATAGTTGGCATGCTAGGTAGGGGTGTGCGTGCTGTTTCCATGACGAACAAGATGCTACACTTTTCAAGCTCTTCGTTCTCTCCAGAGCCTGGCCAGATCTTTATGGTCAGATTGATCTCTTGGGTCATCAATACTGGCAGAGATGGAGAGATCTTCAAGCCGGTGCAGATCGATTCTATGCTGACCATAGCTGCATGCACGCAACCTCGTCATCGGCGTCTTCTCTGACTTTGCCGACCCACCGAGGACCCAGCGGCGCGATTGTGTGGCGTTCGTACTCTGGGCCGCATCTACATGGGAGTCCTACTCCAATTCGAATCGGACACAATGTGTAGCAGAGATCTCCATGGAAGCAAATCGGCATGCATACAAGCAAATAAGGAAGGCGTACATGTACATCTACGTGCAAGCAAACTACAGATTGCTAAGGCACTTGCACGTGTGCATGCCCAGATGCATCTACCAATAAAGCATGCAAATATCTATGTGTATATCTCCCCACGTAGTGGACTCCATCAGGCTACGTCACGACTCTGCATGTTTGTGGGCTTTGAATTTTGCACGGATAATGTGGTTCAACCTACTATGCCTCTACGACATGCGACTACTCCGCTGGGTCACCTATCAAAGTGCCATGCAGCATCGCTTCTACAATCAGATCGAATGCGGCTACGTCAATGATCTCCCTGAATCTAATCTGCCTAAGGCCAACCAATAATATAAGGATGACATTGCTCGGACCACTCGCTCCAATCACCTACCACGTCACAATGATGATCACCGCGAAGAATGGCCCCGTGACAACTGCGACCGCCGCCATGATGATAGTTTAGAAAGCTCGAGGGCCGGCAATTTCGTCAATGCCAACCAGATAACACCATACACCACCGACCAGATGTTCTGTCTAAAGCTAAGCCATGCTTTAATATTTTTCTAAATATTCCCCAACCTTCATATATCTCCATGATGTTTCTCTGAGCTGTTTTCTCCATGTTTGCTCTCTAAATGATTTTCTTTCATGTATACCATCTTAAAGATGACATACAACTAAGTCTAAGGCAAATCCCCGAATAGTCATGTTGATGCCCGGATGTTCCCAGAGATGGCCCTATCTCTAGCTTCTCCCTACACATGCATGAGCGCCTGCCCTCTGCGTTTGGGGTGGTCGGCAGCGCCTCCTTAGCGATGCCCTGCTCCTCCTACAAGCATAGGGGCTCCGTGTTCTACGTCATGGTTAACAGGCTAGCTATGGCTGGAGACTTTGCTACACACTAACTGGTCGGACAATTTATATTAAATATAAATACATCTTCAGAATAACACTAAGTGTTCACACCAACTGATCGCCGAGCTACATACGCAATTTCATCACCATTGTTGATTCTTCTCTGGAGTTCATATATTTTATTTTTACATCATATACTACCTATTCTACACATTTGTTTTGCAGGGGCATGGCTCAGTCAAGAAGCTTACGCTCAGGGACTAGACAAGATGATCATCGTCTGGGTGGTCGAACCACCTATCGGACGGACTTCACCGCCAACCAACTGGTCGGACTACTCGGCACTCACTCCTGCTCAGCGTTCACTTTGCCGCCGACCAGTTGGTTGGACTGCTCATCGCATGGGCTTCTTCATCTGCCATGCTAGGGGCTCGCTAGCTACGCTAGAGACTCCTCGGTGTTTGGATTCTTTATGCAAGCATCACCAGCTAAGCCAGAGACTCCTTGGCATTTGGATTCTTCATGCAAGAGTCTCCAGCTAAGACGGGGACTCCCTTGGTGGTTGGATTTTGCTACGTCTCATTTGTTGATTTGCCTGCTGGCTTACTACGTTTCACCGACGCTGCATGTTATGTGTGTTATCAAGGTGCTCCATGCTATCTGGATCAGGGTGCTGATCCTAGGCGGCACGTCGGGGGCCTTGATAAGTACATCTATCGTAGCAATCCAGTGCTAAGCACATCTCTCCACTCTTGGCAAGCTTTTAGACTTATTTTCTCTGACCCTGCTACAAGATATGTTCGTAATCTTCTAGTAGGTTTGGGGACTACGTGTGTATATGTCATCTAGTGATGACTGTATTTATTTCTACACATGTTTCCAGCGACATTGGGGACTGGGCCTGCACCTGAAGACTACCACTTTAGAACCTGGCACCACATGACTACTTCACTTACTATCAGGCTCGGGGACTAAGTGGGCAATCTTCACCTTCCAGTGAGTGTGTTTTTCTTTAATCTGTTAATTGGAAGACTCTGTGCCTCCTGAAGTTGAAGAAGATTATCTCTCTTTCTCATGGTCGGACTCTAAGTGGGCACACTTGGTTCACAGCGAGGAAATTTTTGATTTTGAACTTGAGCTCCTTATATCCTTCTGGCAAGTTTTACTTGGGTAAGCCTGGGCTAGGCCGGATAGTTAAGCTAGTCGGTTATAGTCCACAACTGCTCAGTGACTCATTAGGGTTGTCGAACTCTGAGTCTGACTGCTCGGCTTTGTTTACACCTGCTTGGATAAGCTCAAGACGGAGTTGCATAGTAGATACAAGGCGCTTGGGGACTAGCTATGGGGGGGTATGACCTTGGATACCCACAACAGACTACATGGGATGCGCCGTCAGGGGTGGTCTAGCCCACAAGAAGAAGACTTATGGTGCACAATACTGCTCGGCGTGTACCGCAAGACATCAAGGGCGATATCCTAAAGATGCTATGAGATCTGTTAGGATATGCTCGATCCCGTGATTACTGTAATCTGTTATTACTTACTAGTTATCTCCTAGATCTAACCAACTTGTAACCCTACCCCCCCCGCTATATAAGGCGGGTAGGGGACCCCCCCAAAACACAAGCAATATCATATGATAGCCAATACAAACCAACAGACCATAGGAGTAGGGTATTACATCATACAGACGACCTAAACTTGTCTAACTCTTGTGTCTCTATTGCCTTCTTGTTCTTGATTACGCACACCTCTGCTGATCAATCTACCTTCGTGGGATACCCCTCGGAGGACTGCCGACGATATTCTGTCGACAAAAGCGTCTCTTGTTTTTGTGTGTACTCCCTCCCTAGAATCTGAGCCATCGTTCTGTGACCACATGTTTGGTCTCCTTGCAAGTCAAACTTTCCTCGAGCCCCCATGCATAGCAGGGCTCTAGTCGAGGGTCGGCTCATCTTTGTGATTATCGCCCTTCCACGATTTCAGCAACCGGAGGGGGTGAGCTAACGTCACTTGCCTTGATGGCTCGAGTGACGCGCTCGATGAGCTCGCTAATTGGCATGTTTGAGTAGAATCTAGATCCATCATTGGTGATGGGGTCAACATAGTCCTCATGTGGCATTCCATTGCTCCTTAACCCACCTCCCAACAGATGCCCGAGCCATTCCGACGGGTGACTCAGGTGGCCCGATGGCCTCCCCTCAATGGGGATTCCATGGGCTCGGCTCAAGGTTAAGATCGAACGAGAAGGTTGAGATGACCCTATTCGCTTCTAAGTGAGTCAGGCGAAGGCCGCTAGGGCTCATCTATATTTTCTCCCATGGCTCTGTTCGACGCGAGGCGACCTCGGGCCCTTCGCGGGCCAGCCTTCAAACCCCGGTCAATTGGACTCCCAATTTAGGGTCGGGTGGCTCGAGCCCCCGAGCCCCATCAGGCTCGATAGGGGTTGGCCATGTTTCATGTGTCACCCCATCCTCAGTTTACACAACTAGAGGGGCTGAGCTAATGACACTTGCCTCGATAGCTCGAGTGTCGCGCTCAGCGAGCTCACTAACGGGCATGTCCGAGTGGAATCTGGGTCCGTCATCCGCTGACGGGGTCGGCATAGCTCTCATGTGGTATTCCACTGCTCCTTAACCCAGCTCCTGGTAGATGCCCATGTCACTCTAGAGAGCGACTCAGGTGGCCCACTGGCATCTCCTCGATGGAGATTCTGTGGGCTTGGCTCGAGGTTAGGATCGAACGAGAAAGGTCTAGATGTCCCAGTCCGCTTCTGAGCGGGGTTGGGCAAGGCCGCTGGGGCTCATCTATGTTTTTCTCCCCTGGCTCTATTTGACGCAAGGTGGCTGCGAGCCCTTCGCGGGCCGGCCTTCGAACCTTGGTTGGTCACCGCTCATATCAAATGAGGTGACTACTGCTTTGTGAGGCGACACAAAGCGTTATGATGCAGCAATTGCATATCCAATGCTTGGATGTATGGGATGAATGTATGGATGAATGAATGCATGCATGAGAATGGATGAATGAATGATCATGCAATGGAAAAGAATAGTAGGGATCGGTAAAGATACCTTGATGGCTCGAGTGACGGGTTCAAGGAGCTCTTATCGTATATGTCCATGTGGGGTCCAGGTTCGATGTATGTGACAGAGCTGGCGTAACCTGCATGGGGCTTCCTACTTCGTACCCGTCTCTCGGTAGCGACCTGAGATATCCGATCGACTTTGGGTGACCTGTTGGCCCCTTCTCGATGGAGATTTCACAAGTGGGTCCCTCCAAATCCTTCCTGGGAAGGCAGAGGCAAAAGCTTGGAGTACGAGCAACAAACCTCGATCATGCTGGTGAGCAAAAAATGCCATAGCCACCGAGGCGTTGGTTTCTTGCAATCCGACCAATTTGACCCAGTGTTTGTTTCCACACACCTTGTCTTTAGGTTTTAGCGCGATAAAGGGGTCGGGCATCGAGAATGTCTACCAAATAGACACTCTTGCTACCCCCGAGCAAGACCCGACCCCTTGCCATTATTGGGGTTAGGGGCTCGATAGTGAAATTAATGCGCGTAAAGTAAGGGTGACCCGTCTCTCGGCAGCGGCCTAAATTGTTTGATCGACTTGGGTGGCCCACTGGCATAGGACTTACCTCGATGGCATGAGTGATGGTATCAGGGAGCTCTTACCGGATATGCTCGAGCAAAATCTAGGTCCATCATTCATAACGGGGTTGGCATAACTTGCGTGGGCATCCTGCTGCTCCCTACCCATCCCTTGGCAGCGGCTAAGCCATCTAGTCACTCGTATTGCCCTGTTAGGACAGGACTTACCTACGGAGATAGAGGATGACAACATCCCACGGAAGAATTTAGTTAGGCAGATTAGCCAGGCGGCGAACTTGTAATAAATGGACAAGCTCTTAAATTTTGTTATAGCCAAATAACTTTTTAGCCCTTCGCCCCTTTTCGTATAAAAATGTTGGTGCGCTCTGACCCTTTTATTGTTAAGGCCATAAAGCTCGGGGTGCGGGTGAATAAATTTTAATCATGCTAGTGAGCAAAGACGCCATAGCCACCGAGGCATAGGTTTCTCGCAGTCCGACCAGTTTTACTCAGAGTTTATTTCTGTATCCCTCGCTTCTATGTCTCAACATGAGAGGGGTCGGGCACGGAGAAAGTTCGCTAGGCGGATAGACTCTTAAACGCGTATCGACTCTTTCCGTGGCTAAGGCCAAAAAGTCTAGGGTATGGAAAAAACTCTAATCATGCTGGTGAGCAAAGGCGCCATAGCCACCGAGGCATAGGTTTCTCGTAGTATGAGCAGTTTTACTTAGCGTTTGCTTTCGTAAACTTCACTTCTAGGTCTTAATTGTGAGATAGTGTCGGACGTAGAGACTATCTACCAGATATATATGCTCTTATTAGCCTCCGAGTGAGGCCCGACCCTCCGCCGTTGCTAGGGTCAGGTGTCACTTAAGGTCAGGGAGTTTGATAGCGAAACTGATAAGAGAAAGTGCACGTTTATTATGGGTAAAAGCAACGTAGCTGCTCAATGTTCTAGGCATTGATGAAGACCTCACCGTCGATGGTCTTGAGCTTGTAGGCACCTGGCCAGAGCACCACCATGACGATGTACGGTCCCTCCCACGGCAGAGAGAGCTTGTGGCGATCCTTGCTGCTCTAGACGAGGCAGAGGACTAGGTCTCCAACATTGAAGGCCCAACACCGCACTCAATGGCAGTGGTACCGTCACAACGCTTGCTGGTACTTGGCCGAGCGGAGGAGGGCAACATCGCGTGCTTCATCCAGCTGGTCCATGGCATCCTTGAGGGATGCCTCGACTCCCTGTTCATCATAGGCCCTGACCCTTGGTGCACCATAGTTGAGGTCAGTTAGGAGGATAGCCTTGGAACCGTAGGCCATGAAGAATGGTGTGTAGCCGGTGGCCTAGCTGGGGGTCATCCTCAGGCTCCAGAGCACCGTGGGAAGCTCTGTGACCCATCGCCCACCAAACTTGTTAAAATGGTTGAAGATCCTAGGCTTGAGGCCCTGTAGGACCATGCCGTTTGCACGCTCAACCTGCCCGTTCATGCGGGGGTGCACCACGGTGGCCCAGTCGATGTGGATGTGATATTCATCGTAGAATTGGAGGAACTTCTTTTCAGTGAATTGCGTGCTATTATCCATGATAATGGAGTTCGGTACTCCAAAGCGATGGACGATATCTAGTAAGAACATCACAACTGGCTCAGACTTGATCACAGAGATCGGTCGGGCCTCTATCCACTTTGTAAACTTGTTTATGGTGACAAGAAAGTGGGTATAGCCCTCGGGTGATCTTTTGAGAGGCCCGGCCAGATCGAGCCCCTAGACCGTGAATGACTAGGTGATGGGGATTGTTTGGAGTGCTTGGGCCGGCAGGTGGGTCTATCGAGCATAGTACTGACACCCTTCATAGGTGCACACAATTTGTTCAGCATTGGCTACTGTGGTTGGCCAGTAGAAGTCTTGATAGAATGCATTTCTAACTAGGGTTCTAGGCACGACATGGTGACCACAGATCCCACCGTGGATATTGCTCAGCAATCGCTTCCCTTGTTCGATGGAGATGAAGCGCTGTAGGATCCTAGTGTGGCTTTGCTTGTAAAGTTCGCCCTCAATAAGGGCAAAAGACTTGGTGTGACGTGCGAGCCACTGAGCCTCCGTCTTGTCCATTGGCAGTGCCTCGCAGAGAAGGTAGTCGAGGTAAGGCGTCCTCTAGTCGGCCAGAGGGTCGGGCTTTGTCACTGGATCCTCACCAAGCTCCATGACCCCGGGGTTGGATGGAGCCGATGGCTGGTTAGCCCCCGAGCCTAGGGCATGCGGCCCATCACCGGCTTATTCCAGCTCCTCATAAGGGACCAAGAGTTTGTGCTGATCGCTGGCGAAGATGCCTATCGGCATAGGCTCTCGGTCGAATGCTTCCTTCACCAGCACGTCAGCCACCTCATTGAGATGCCTCGGGATGTGATTGAGCTCGAGGCCATCGGTAGTATGCAGCCATCTTGGCATTGTGGCAGCTCGACTCCTTCATGACATGGTTGGTGACCAACTAGGAGTCACTCGAGACGTCGAGGCGTCAGATACCGAGCTCGATGGCGATGCGTAGGCCATTGATGATGTCACAGAACCGACCAATTTATAAGAGTACAAGTACAATGGTAGCCCGCAAGCGGTCATACTTGAACCCATATAAACCTGGTAGTCTGTCGAGTACCACGGCGGGTCTCGATAAACGATTTACAATAACCAAGATCGTACAGGATTCAACATATATGCCACATATTACATAAAGTTCACAGATACTTTTTATCATCAGAGTACGAATAAAAGTTATTACAAACCGAGTTTGATAAATAAAGCGGAAGCAATTAAGTTCGAAAATAAAGTTTCCAACATAGTTTAATACAGTGCCAAGTCGGATCACGGTCCACAAAAGCAAGGATAGGAATTAATAAAGAAGCCTGCCCAAGGCTTACTCCTCATCCACGACAGGATAGAAGCAACTCTTACAATAACCATGATACACAGTGCCATCTGCAACAATAGGAAATAAAACCCTAAGTACGAGAAGGTACTCAGCTAGACTTACCCGTCATGAACCAGAAATAAAATGACTCCAAGGATTATGCAAGGCTGTATAAGTGGACGTAACTCGACAACATTTTTGCGTAAAAGCAATTGAATCATGGTACAGTTACAATTTCTTTATCAGGTTAATTATAACTGTCCATTTCTAGATTAGCAACTATCCTATGCCAAACATGTGGTATATCATTTAGAAGCATACAATAGTAACCATAGCAGGTATCGTAATTCCATATTAATCCGAACCATCATGTTTCATAACATAGTTACTACGATGTTGGGACTAGCCAGGTTTCTCACTATCCGGGAGAGACGGCGATTCGAATCGATTTCAACCAGCTGGGAATTTATTCCTAACACAAACCTAGGTCTACCAGCCACGATAGCCTTAGGTCACCTTTGGTACAACTTAGGTACACATTTCGCGGGTCCGTACCGCGCCGCACAATCTGGAACACCAGATGCCAGGATGCTCAGGCCAAGCCTGCCCTTGGGCTCAGTCTGATCGTTCCCCGGAAGGAGCGCACAACAGAATGGTTCCCGGCCTAAGTTGAATTACCCGGCTTCGTGGTCGGAACGAGTTATTCGGCCAGCTAAGTGAGAGGCATGCGTTCAATCTTGTCAGAAGTGCCAACAACGGTACGGTCCTTAACCGACATAGACGGGGATAGATCCACACCCAAGACCTCCATGTCTTGCTGCTTCTCTATCGACTTCCTGTCCGGTCTCAATTTTCTTTTACCCCATGGTTCTGTTCCACGATAGCAGATATAGCCAACCGTGCTCTGGTATCCACCTACATCTCGCAGGTGACAGGACATCACCTGACTTCTACCAGTCTAAGCATGGCTAAGCATATATTCGATCCTGGACCTATACCGGTTAAAGGTGTAATATCTAGACAAGGAATTTATATGCATCAAGTGGTTCCATTCAACTCTTATAACCTAATGCATCAATCATAAGTACTTAAGTAAACATTTGTAAATTATGGGGAGACTTATAATGCTCCGGGGCTTGCCTCGCAGAAAGGAAGTAGGGCGGTGGTCAGGACACTCTGGAAGCTCTTTAGGGTTCTGCTCCACGCCTTCAGGAGCTGCGGCTTGTGGATTCTCCTGCTAGTCCCCTTCCTCTGCTTCTTCGAATTCCAGCAATGTGATCTCTTCCTCCGATCCTAGATGCATGAGTATGGCATAAGTATTACAAATGCATATATGTTAACAAGTGCATCATATTTATTGAGTAGGTGCATATCTCTTCTCGATTATTTAATCATCTACTTCCACAATGCATCGATTATACCACAAAACAGTAGCTACTTATTTCACTCATAACTAGAGTTCTACTAATCCAAATACAGTGATCCTAGACTTTCTGGAAAGCTTATCAAATTCTCTATAACTTTGTTATTAACCATTTTTATAGTACACATCATTTTCAACATGCAACTCATCAAACTCTAGAATCTATCTGGAAACTATTCAATATGCAATACAAAGTAACAATACTTCTACTTCATGTAATCATTCAAAATTTGACAACATGAAATCTACCAACAGTTTAAGCATACCAAATACATTTAAGATAATATAATGGTGAAGCTCAAACTATTTATTTAAATGCCTTTATTATTTTACTGAGATATTTAGGTTAAATAATAAACATATACCAGATGTACTTCATAAATTCTCAAAAATTTACAGTGCCTTATTAATGCTATCAAAGGACTATTATAAAAATTTCATGTCCTTTTACCTAGTAGAACATCCTATACAAAAATGATAAGGCAGCAAGGCTTGAAATAGCATAAATGAAAAACCCTATTGAAAAGTGTCAACCAACAGATTTCCTATTTTTCTTAGCATCCATATACTACTAGGATTACCTCCAAAAATTTTCATGAATTTTGGATTCATAAATAATTTATAAAAATTTACACAAAGATTAACTATTCATAAAAGAAAAATCTATAACTATAAATCTACACATGCACTTGTCCTCAAATTTTTACCAGAGTTCATATATGCTAATACTAGCTTACCACAAAAATTTCATAATTTTTGGAGCACAGGAACTCTAGATATAAAATAAATAAATTTGAATGCATTCAAAAGCACATTTCAAATCCCTATTTAAATCTATAAATATTTCTACTGTAAATGTTAAAAGCATATTTTTCCTAAATACTAAACTTCCTAAGGAACACTAACAAATTTATTTCACAATTTTTGGAGCCAGCAAACTGAATATATAAAAATCACAAAAGAATTCAAAAACTGGATCAAATGAACTATCACACACTCTAACTGTCGTTGACCGGTGGGACCCGCTGGTCAGGGGACCCCACGAGTCAGTGACTCAAAACAGGGCAGCGGCGCTGCACAGCACTGGCGCGGCCAGAGCTCGTCGCCGGTGAGTTCTCCGGCGAAACCACGGGCACCATCGTGATCTACTACTCAAGACGCGTTGGATGGTCTAGGTGGTGATAGTGCTAGTACGACGGAGCATGATCGTCGCCAGCCATGGTGGCACAGCGGCGCTGCTCAACTCTGTGTCGGCCGTCTCCGGCCATGGGAAAGCTAGGAGAGGCGTGCAATAGTACCACGGTGTCCTAGTGACTTTATTTCAGCAACAAACGCTTCACGCATAGCTCCGACGACGCTTGACCACGGCGCGGTGGTGCGGGGGTTAGAACGCGGCGGCGCAGGTTGTCGCGTTCCCCGCCGGCGGGCTCACTAACGAAGGTAACGTCCTAGCACCGACTAATACACGTCCTGACCAAACGCTAATGCTCAAAATCAAAGGAAAAGCGCCGATGAGCCGAGCCATGGCCAGCTTGCCGTGGAGGCGGCCATGGCGACCGAGAACTTCGGCGAGAAGGAAACGGTGAATACGCCCTCACCGAAGCGTGACAGCCACTGTAATCAAGACGAGGGTTGGAGGGAGGTGTGGCATAGCTATGGGCGAGATGGAGGCGGTGGTGTTGCGATGTAGCGCACGCGAGGCGACGGCGGAGCTGCTCGGCGCTGCAGGAGCTCGGCGGCTGCACGCAAGGACGAAGGAGGGCCGGGAAATGCGAAATGAGGGTGCGGACAGGAGCGGGCGGGTGCTGGCGTGATAGTGCCACGCTCCAGCACGTCGTGGCCTGCGCGGTTAGGGCAACGGCGATGCGTAGCCACCGCAACCTCCACGCGGCGCGTGGCTCCTGCTGGTGTCGACCACTGAAGATTTCGATTCAGTCGATTCAGTTGATTCAGTTAAGCAAGGCCAAGCCTCATGACGAGTTTTGCAATCGAGTTAACTGAGAATCCGTGGCTCCATTGTGCAAACATCCTAAACCGAATTGGTAGACCTATGTACCAGCTTCAACTATTGTTCAATAATCATGTTCTAATTCCCAACCAACATCGAGTAAAATCAATCCAAAGTCGGGCTGACAGCACTGTCAGTGATCAAGACTTAGTAAAATTTTGTTAAGTGCTGAAATCTTGATTCTTCTGACTTTTGTGGGACCAATTCAAGCATGTTAGAAGCTAAATCAGTCAATGACCCAAAAATAAAAGTTGTTCCTTATGTCAAGCACTACAACTTTGATTTAGTGATCTCCTCCATGCAAGGTCTCTAACACCTAGTTCAAACTTGGTCAAACATGTCACATTTACATGATGATACACACCAAAGCATGGCTTAATGACCTTTTTACCCCTAACCATGAATATCAAAGTTGTTCATAATGATACTCTAAACATGTTTAGGCAATTTGCAAGGTTATCCAATCATTTCATGTAGTAGTCACTCATTGAGCTAGTTAGTGTAATCACAAGAAAGCTTAAGTGTTGGTTCATGAAATGTAACCCTGAACAAGGTTCTATTTGCTACCCTAGGTGTGGCTACATGTTTGTGTGACTCACATCCACCAAGTACATGTGTCCACTCATGATCATATGCATAGACACATGGAGACATGAAATAACGAGAAAAGTTGCATATGTTTAAGAAACATGCGATAATAAGCAAACGTTGCAGATGTTGCAATCCAATGTTTCAAGTGTCAAAGCTTATATATGAATGCTTTATGATCATGCTCATGCTATGCAAGTCAAGTTATGCAAGGCTAACACCCGAGGTGTTACAGATGAGCACCTCATATTCGGCCACATTATTGGTGGAGGGGAAATGGATGCGAACCATGTACCTTATGCGTACCCTAAGGGGCAAAATGAAGACTAGCCCTATGCTGGTGCCTTTCTTCATCAGCGATCCATCGAAGTACATCGTCTAGTACTCTTGGTCGACAACCGCTAGTGGCATTTGGACCTCAGTCCACTCTACAATGAAATCAACCAGCACTTGGGACTTGATGGCCGTCTGGGAGGCATACGCAATGCCTTGACCCATCAGCTCAAGTGCCCACTTAGCGATCCTTCCCATGGCATCCTAGTTTTGGATGACCTCACCGAGGGGGAAGGACGTCACGACCGTCATCGGATGTGACTCGAAGTAGTGGCGTAGCTTCCTCTTGGCGATGAAGATAGCATACAGGAGCTTCTGGATTTGGAGGTAATGGGTCTTGGATTTGGATAGGATCTCGCTAACAAAGTACACTAGGCACTGTACTTTGAGGGTGTGCCCCTCTTCTTCTCACTCCACCACCAAAGCGGTGCTGACCACCTACGTGGTGGTCATAATGTAGAGCAGAAGCGGTTCTTCGTCGGTCAGAGGAACTAGGATCGAGGCCTTCACCAGAAGCTGCTTGACCTTGTCAAGCGCCTCCTGGGCCTCGAGCGTCTATTCAAAATGGCTGGCCTTCTTCAGAAGCCGATAGAGGCAAAGGCCTCATTCACCGAGGCGCGAGATGAAATGGCTGAGTGCAGTGAGGCACCCCGTAACTCGTTGTATCCCCTTTATGTTCTGAATTGGGCTCATGCTTGTGATGGCCTAGATCTTCTCCAGGTTGGCTTCGATGTCGCGCTCGGAGTCGATGAAACCCAGCAGCATACCCCTCAGGACCTCAAAAACACACTTCTCGGGGTTGAGCTTAATGTTGCTTGCTCAGAGTTTTGTAAAGGTCTACTCAAGGTCGGCTATGACCTGGTCAACCTATTTGGACTTGACTACGATGTCATCCACGTAGGCCTCAATGGTTCACCCGATGAGGTCTCTGAAACACTTGAGCATACAACGCTAGTATGTAGCCCCAGCGTTCTTCAGGCTGAACGTCATTATGACGTAGTAGAATGATCTGAAGGGGTGATGAAAGATGTCACGTGCTGGTAAGACTATTTCATCACAATTTGATGGTACCCGGAGTATGCATCAAGGAAGCAAAGGGTTTTCGCACCCTGAGGTAGAGTCCACTACTTGGTCTATGCATGGCAAAGGAAATAGATCCTTTGGACATGCTTTATTGAGACCTGTGTAGTCAATACACATTCTTCATTTCCCACTCTTCTTTCATACAAGAACAGGATTGGCTAACCACTTAGGGTGGTACACTTCCTTCATGAACCCAGCCACCAAAAGTTTCGTGATCTCCTCACCGATGGCTCTACGTTTCCCCTCATCGAAGTGACACAGGCGCTGCTTCACTAGATTGGAGCCTAGCTTGATCTTCAAGGTATGCTTGGCAACCTCACTTTGAATGCCTAGCACATCTGAGGGTTGCCATGCAAAGATGTCTTTGTTGGCGCGGAGGAAGTCGACGAGCGTGCTTTCCTATTTGGAGGAAAGCGCGGTGCTAATGCGCACCACTTTGCTTTTGGAGCCGCTGGGGTCTATGTGGACCTCCTTAGCGCCCTCCACCAGCTCAAAAGACCTAGCCGATCGCTAGTGGTCGGGTGTTTCTTTGGTGAGCTCCTTCCTGATGGCTGCAAGCTCTTTAGAAGCGATGATTGCCATGGTGTGATCGCATCATTCAACTTTGCACTCGTAGGCATGCTGAAATGAGGTACTGACGGTGATGACCCCACCTAGGCCCGGCATCTTCAGCTTTAGGTAGGTGTAGTTGGGGACATCCATGAACTTCACATAGCATGGACGACCCAGGATGGCGTGGTAGGTTCCATGGAACCCAACCACCTTGAAGGTGAGGGTCTCTGTCTTATAATTGGATGGATCCCCAAAGGTGATGGGCAGATCGATCTGCCCAAGTGGCATGGCCTGCTTTCCATGCATGATGCCGTGGAAAGGTACTCCGGTCGGTCGAATGTGGGATCGGCTGATGCCCATGGCATTGAGCATCTCGATGTATATGATGTTGAGGCCACTGCCTCCGTCCATCAGTACCTTAGAGAGCTGCTTCATGCTGATGATCGGGTTGACCATGAGCGGATACCTCCCTGATTGCGGGATGCTCTCCGGGTGGTTGGTCTGATCAAAGGTTATGGTA
Source organism: Miscanthus floridulus (assembly GCF_019320115.1). Classification (NCBI taxonomy): domain Eukaryota; kingdom Viridiplantae; phylum Streptophyta; class Magnoliopsida; order Poales; family Poaceae; genus Miscanthus; species Miscanthus floridulus. The sequence continues at coordinate 36,373 of NW_027098386.1, read as the reverse complement.
GACTCTAACCACCAGAGGAAGGTAGGCGCGGCTGGCTCGGTCGTATAGACCTTGTGGCGCGTGAGCTTCTGGCGATGCTTGGAGTCGTAGGTTGCCGACCCTCCAAAGATCTTGAGGCAGCCATCTAGCGTTCGGACAGCCACCGTTCATCCCCTCGATGTCATCCGTGGTCAGCTTGGGGTCCTTCCCATGTTCCCCCTATTGAAGCCTTTGGACAAGAACCGCTTCATGAGGCTGCAGTCATTGTATAGATGCTTGACAGGGAAGGAATGGTTTGAGCATGGCCCTTTGAGCAGCATCTCGAAGTGCGGCAGAGTACCCTTCATGGGCTTCTGGCCCCCTTGTGGTCGACGGTAGCCACGAGTGAGCCCTCACACCGCCGCTTATTCTTCTTCTTGATGGGACGGTTGGAGGCACATTCGTCGGTGTCCTCGTCCCGCTTCACCTTGCCTTTTAAGCGATCGAAGATCGCTCCAAATGCCTCCTTGCCCAAGGCGTGGCTGGTGGTGATGTCGAGGAGCTCCTTGGTGGTTCATGGGCCCTTTCATCCTAGCTTATGAACTAGGGCCTCGTAGGTGGTCCTAGAGAGGAAAGCTCCTATAACGTTGGTGTCGGCAATGTTAGGCAGCTCGTTGCACTGCTGGGAGAAGCGTCGGATGTACCCACGAAGGGTTTCTCTAGCCTTCTATCGGTAGTTCTTGAGACCCCATGGGTTCCTAGGGCACTTGTACATGCCCTAGAAGTTTCCCACGAAGATCTCTTTTAGGTCCATCTAACTATGGATTTTGTTGGGCGAAAGGTGTTCCAACCATGTTCGCACTGAATTAGCCAGGAATAATGGAATGTTGCGGATAATGAAATCATCATTATCCACTCCACCGGCTTGGCCAGCAAGCTAATAATCCTTGAGCCATAGTCTAAGGTTTGTTTCCCCAGAGTATTTTAGGATGTCGGTTGGTGGTCGGTACCTTGGCGGGAAGGCGGTGTTGAGGATGTGTCGTCTGAAGGCCTGAGGCCCCGGAAGGCCGGGGCTTAGGCTTTGGTCCTCGCTGCTATCATAGCATCCACCATGATGAGGGTGATAGCCACAGCTAGCTCCCTCTCTCGGATCATCGTGGGTACGTCTACGGGTGTCGAGGGTGTTGCGTGCATCACGATTGCGGTCGAGACGCTAATGCATTAGGACCACAGTGCACTGCCTACCGCCTTGTGATGCTTGGTGAACCGATGCGTCCTTGTCGAGTCACTCTGAGGGCATGCGCTAGCTGGCGTTGAGCTTGCATCACCGAGATTGCGAGCTCTTGGCCTGCTGCATCGCCATACGCTCGAGCAGCGTGTGAATCTCACGATAGGCCTGATGATCCTCAAGCGTCGTGGCCCCCAGAAGCCCATGGAGCAAGGCTACCGCAGCAGCGATGTTCTGGCTCACCCAGGCAAAGTGTGGGAGGGCTTCATCGTCCGCAATGATCCTTTGGTTCATGTCATAGGCCATGGCGCGTGTGCGCCCACCGTCTCCATGGCGCTCAATCTCTCAATCGAGCTCCGTGCATTCCTGCTCGAGCTGGAGTCATGCTTCCTCAAGCTCTAGGTGTCGGGCCTTCAGTTGCTCCACCCAAAGGTGGGGTGGGGCCCCTGTCTCCCCCTTAACCTTGTCGTCGAGGTCGTTCATCGGGGTAGCCTCGTCTTCATGGATGCTTTCGACATGTCCCTCAGGGGTACCCACCATGAAACACTCATGAGAGGGCTGATGGCTCCCCCTGCTAGAGTTAGAGCTAGAGGGCGACGATGATTCTCCCACGAGGAGGTCGTGGAAAGACTCCGTGACATATTCGATCATCCCCATGAACTCATCGTTCGTGAGGGATGGAGGCATGCGTTGTGCCACAGGATGGCCATCGGTCTCTGTGGCGTTGTAGAGACCGAATGGGAGTGCTATCGGGGTGCTTCAGATGAGGTGTTCCAGAGAGAGCGGCTTTCCTCTTGCAAGCTGTGCCATGGTGTTGGCGAACAAGAAGGTGAGGTAGCATAGGTCCTCTTAGGATGACCAGGGTCCTAGGAAGGCACCGAGTTGGCGCTCTATCCTCCTGTAGTCAAAGTTGAGCTGGTTGCTTTCGGGGGCGTAGGCCTCTGGTGCATGTAGCTGCAGCTCTTCAAGCGTCTCGGTGATTGCATCGAGGCCAGCGGAGTGGAGAGGTCAGGCGGCGATGAGAGCCATCGCCAACTCTCCCTCCATCATGATGATGAAGTCTAGGATCTCGAAGCATGCGTGCACGCCTAGGACCCAATTGAGGTTGTGACTAGCCATCTGAGGCCTGGTGTGGATGTCAAGATGTGCAAAAGACCCCTACCTGGCGCATCAACTGTCGGTGTTTCGAGTTGCCACCAATAAGTAAATTTCTAATATTGCACGTCTAGCTCAGATGGTGTACTAAGAGGACACGAGGTTTATATTGGTTTAGGTAGAATGTCCCTACGTCTAGTTCATTGCTGCTGCTCATGTTACTAGCACTAAAAGTTCATAGTAGGGGTTACAAACGATCGATAGAGGGACTAGTCCCAAGTCTCTAGTGAGAGGAACAAATGGGTGCCAAGAGCTCGGTTGCTTCCTAGCTTTGTGCTTGTGTGCCCTGATCCATTCAGGGTCTGATGGGTTTGAGTCTAAATGGATGTGATGTGCTACGATGCGTTTGAGTCGAGTCCCTTTCATAGGCCGCCTTGCTTTCCCTTTTATAGGCCAAGGGAAAGCACGTGTTACAGTCAAGGGAAAAGAGGAGAATGAGAAGGAGAAGTCCTCTAGGATCGCTGGGTCCTTCTTTCCCTTCACGCAGGCCCCACCGACCCTATAGACATCAATAGGGATAGCTCCACATCGTGGCCCCATCCGTCACTGGCGCCATGTGTAGGCGCTGTCTCCTAGTCATGGCACTCCACTCCATCTTGACGGACATCATGGTGAACTGACGTGCCTATCAGTGCTCGTATGAAGGTTAGGTAGAACAACACCAGTCTGCCTGATGCTGTTCCTGATGTGAATCCCTAGGTATTGCTCGTCATGGCCACTAGTTATATCAGGGCATGCTGGTCACCTCCCTAGTGTCAGATATTTGACCCAGGGCCATTCGCTTGGACCTGGAGTGGTTGGTGACAGTATGGGTCTCCGTCGAGCGAGACGGATCCCCCAGCCTTAGGGTTAATCAAGGCGGAGTCCCCCAGAGGTCGGGTGAGGCGGAGCGTAAACCCAAGGGTCAGATGATGCGGAGCCCATGACCTTGGGGTCGAGTGAGGCGGAGCCCACAGCCTCGGTGTCGAGCGAGGTGGAGCCTACCCCCAGAGGTCGGGCGAGGCAGAGCATAGACCCAAGGGTTGAGCAAGGCAAAGCCCATGGCCTCAGGGTCAGGTGAGGCGGAGTCCTCCCCCAAAGGCTAGGCGAGGAGGAGCGCAGACCCAATGGTCGGGCAAGGCAGAGCATAGACCCAAGGGTCAAGCGAGGCGGAGCCCATGGCCTTAGGGTTAGGCGAGGCAGAGTGCTCCCCTAGAGGCCGGGCGAGGTGGAACTAGCCATTAGAGGTCAGGCGAGGCGGAGCCCGTAGCCTTGGGGTCAGGCGAGGTAGAGTCCTCCCCTAGAGGTCGGACGAGGCAGAGCGTAGACCCAAGGGTCGGGCGAGGCGGAGCCTGTGGCCACAGGGTCAGGTGAGGGGGAGTCCTCCCCTAGCAGCTGGGCAAGGTGGAACTTTCCCTCAGAGGTTGGTCGAGGCGAAGCCCGCAGCCTCAGGGTTGGGCAAGGCAGAGTCCCCCCCCCAGAGGCCAAGCAAGGCAGAGCGTAGACCCAAGGGTCGGGTGAGGCGGAGCGCAGACCCAAAGGTCGGGCAATGCAGAACCAACCCTCAGAGGTCAAGTGAGGTGGATCCCGCGGCCTCAGAGGTCGGGCGAGGCAGAGCTTGCACAGCTGGGGGTCAGTTGGAGCTATAGTCGCGCTCTTGACTACTCAGATGTATCAATGTTGATGGTTATTAGCTCCTCCTCTTCAGGTACCCAAGTATTGGTCCCCGATAATCAAAACTTCTGAACTTTGTTGAAACTCCCGACATGGGGATAACCCTAGACACCCAAGCTGGTTTCTTCTGGCTTCTCAGAAGTCCCAACACCTGTCGGAACTTCTGACAGTCAAAAGTCCCGACTTGGGTTGGAACTCCCGACAACGGAGCGTCTTTCCGGGGGCATAACTCCTTCATCGGAACTTCGAATTAGACATTCCATATATGTTTTTTGACCATCTCGATGAGAGGAACGCAATGGTGAAGCTCATTTCATATTTTGACAACTTCACAAAATGGACAATTTTGGTTGTCAACGTATGCCCCCCTATTTTTAGGTGAATGATGTATAAACCTAAAAACACTTAATCAAATAAATTAAAACCAAACAATGACGATGCCCATCTCATCGACTGCTCAGTGACTAAGGGTGATGTATACATCAGCCATTTTCATTCTAAGGGCGATACATGTATCGGCTATTGCTTGGAAAGCACTTAGGATTCTTGCCAAACACTTGGAAAATACTTTTTCAAGTACCTCCTGTTGAATGCTCTATTGAGACGTTCACCTTGCAATGTCTCTAGCAAATAAGAGTTACCGAATATGACTTTGATCACTTTGTAAGGACCATCCCAATTAGGTGACCACTTGCCCAACTGATTGCTCTTCGATCCAATTGGTAGTTTGATTTTCCATACTAATTCTCCCACTTGGAAGGATTTGTTCTTGACTTTCTTGTTGTATGCTTTGGCAACTCGAGCTTTATCTTTCTCTATTTCCTTGAGAGCTTTTAATCTCACGTCAGTCACCTCATCGATATTATCCATCATCAAATCATGATACACAATAGCTGATTGATCATTTTGTTTAGCAAGTCTGTATGCATCCAAATTCACCTCGACAGGCAACACATCCTCTTGACCATATATTAACTCAAAAGGAGTAACCTTTGTAGCATCATGCCTTGAAATGCGATGTGCTCATAGAGCCTCAAACAAAACTTCATGCCACCTCCTTGGATTCTCCTCAATCTTCTTTTCGATGAGCTTGCTTATAGTCTTATTACTAGACTCAGCTTGGCCATTGGCTTGAGCATGGATATGAATTGAGCAACTTGATCTTATATAATTCGGCAAATTCCCTCACCTCTTTGGACACAAATGATGTCCCTTGATCTGTAGTTAACATTTGAGGATGTTGAATCTATGAATAATATGCTCAGTGATGAACTCAATTACCTCCTTGTGTGTCATATTCTTTAAAGGAACTATCTTGGTCCACTTAGTAAAGTAACCATAGCAACTAACACAAATCAGTGTCCCTTCGAAGATGGGGGATGTATTTGGCCAATAAAGTCTAGCCCTCAACCATGAAAAGGCCATGGTTTGATGATAGGATGAATCATAGCAGCAGGCACAAGCTGAATATTCCCAAACCTTTGGCACTCTTCGCAACCTTTGTAGTAACGAAAGCAATCGACCATCATAGTAGGCCAATAAAAATTGGCTCTACGCAATAACCACTTTATCTTCGAGGCCGATTGATGTGTACCACAAATGCCTTCATGGACTTCTCCCATAGCCACTCTTGCTTGATCAGATCCTAAGCACTTGAGCAATAAATCTTTGGCGGTTCTCCGATAGAGCTCATCATTATGCAATACATATTTAAAAGCGCTCCACCGAACATTCTTATTAATTTTGGCATTAGGATCACGTAAATATCTCAACAAGGGAGTCCTTCAATCTTCTAAATTGGCTTCAACATCACTAGAAATTGCGTTGGCCCAATTTGGTAGCTTCTCAGGCGAATTGACCAGGCTGATCACAAGGGAGTCGGCTAAGCTGACTGGATCAGTCGGCTTAGCCAACTGGGAGGAGTTGGTCTGGCCGACTAGAATAGTCAGCCTAGCTGACTTGGCTGCTGTAGGGGAAGAGTCGACTAAGCCGACTTGGTCAGTCAGCCTAGTCGATTGGCATGTACCTACACGACAAAAAATGTAAATTTTCATGCATCGACTATTCTTGAACATAAAAATTATGCCCACCTACATTATAGCTAGATGCTTGTTGAGCTAACATGTTCGCCTTTTGATTTTCATGCCTTAGAATATGCCAAATTCAAAATTCAGCAAAATAGTCAATAACATCAAAGCAATCATCAAGACAAGCTCTTAGTGATCCTTCTAAACATTGAAACTCACCAGCAACTTAGTGTACCACCAGCAAGGAATCACCATAGGCTTCAACATGTTTTACCTCCATGGACCACAACATAATAAACCCAAATAATAGAGCTTCATATTCGGTTTGATTGTTGGTACAAAAGAAATCTAATCGGCTTGACATTCCAATTTCAGCACCATTGGGAGCAATAAGAAAAATACCAACACCTTGGCTATCTTTACAAACTGATCCATGAAAGTAAAGTTTTCATGGGGTAAAAGTAAGGTAATTGATATCATCATCTAAATCAATACCATGCTCAACAATAAAATCAGCAAGAACTTGACCTTTTAATATTTTCAATGGTTCAAAAGTCAAGTCATATTCAATTAGTGTGTATGCCCATTTGCCTATCCTTCCACAAAAAATTGGCTGATACAACATGTGCTTTATCACATCAGCCTGACAAGCAACAACACATGTAGTAGATAAAAGATAATGTCTCATCTTAGCACAAGCATAGTACAGTGATAAGCATAATTTTTCTATATGGGCATACCTTGTCATAGGATCAAGAAGACATCAACCAATCATGGATAATATCCTATCCTTGCCTTTTGTCTTCTTGAATTAACACAACACCGATACATCCTCTTCGGCAACAATATATAATGTGAATGGAGCTTCACTCCTAGATGCACGAAGAACTGGTGGTGTTGATAGAGAATTCTTGAGAAGCGCGATTAACTTAATTTATAATCGGCTTCTAAATTTTGTTCTGCATACATTGGCCGTGGTCTATTGCCAAACCTAATGTCAATTTGCTCACATGGGTTGACCAACGCAATCCCCTGTCCAAACAGAATTTACACTACATGATGATATAGAGCCGATCATCAATCGACTCTAGAGAAACGGGAACAAAGCCTCCTCTAGTAACTCAAAACCAGAAAGATCTCTCCCCGACAAGCAAATCATATCATCATACCCCCCAAGCAAAGGGGCATCGGCCGTGGCATAGGTCGATGAGTTTGCATGAATAATCTCAACTTTGTTATCCACCCACTGAATGAGGAACCGATGCAAGCTAGAAGACACACATCGATTGCCATGAATCCATTCATGCCCAAGAATCAAACTGTAGCTCCCTTGCACCTCTGCAATGAAGAAGACGGTGGCCAACGTTTTGCTCCTGATAGTAAGCTTCATCAAGGCAAATCCCTTGGCTAAAATAGAATTTCCTCCAGCACCTTTGACCGTCCTCTTGGTCTTAATCAACTCCTCATCAGATCCGCCAAGCTTCTTATAAAGTGAATATGTCATTAGATTTACTATGGCTCCGTTATCCACCAACATGTTGTTGACCAATTTGCCATTAATGAAGCCCTTCACATGCAGTGGCTTGAGGCGATTCACGTGATCTGCTAGCTTTTAAAAAATAGCTTGACCTCCAGAAAGCTCCTCAACACCAGCAGGGACCAGATCAACAACAGTAGGAACCGAATCAACTGGAGATACCCCGGAGGCACCCAGGCCTAAGAAAGTCGGCTTAGCTGACTGGGGGTCAACAAGGGCGGTAAGTACATGGGGAGTTGGCTCAGCCGACTGGGAAGTCAGCTTAGCCGACTTTGAGCAGGCAGCTAGTTACTATGGCAGAACCGCCTAATCTAATACTCTCTCAAGAGTACTTGTCTTCCATTAGACACTGAGTACCCAAGCGAGGACACTAAACTATGTAGTTCTGTCGAGCACACCCCGAGGGAGAACTCAAAACTCCACATTTTTCCATCAGGATCATAAATGAGAGGATGAAGCTTACAACATCTTTAGCCATTTCTTAGATCACTTGTTACAACATCAGAGTATTATACAAGTTGAATGCAACAGAGGAATTAAAACAGTTTACATGTAAAAGAGTTTATACATTTTAGGTTCACAAGTTTTATCTTGCAGCGGAGAACAACATATGATCAGAGTTACAGCAGAAATATAGGTTAATGGTGAATTCTTAACATAGTGAACATTTATAAACTAGATATGATGGCAGATCATAAAACTTTTCTTCTAAAAACTTTTAGTGAGGGTCATAAATAAACACTACTACCGTATCGGGAAAGGAATCCTCTCTGAGGCCAACAGGAGGTTTCCACACATAAAAGTCGTCTACCATCCATCGATCACCTGCAATAGGGGGAATAAAACCCTGAGTACTCGATTGTACTCAGCAAGACGTACCCGACAGGAGGAAAATAAAAGACTCCAAGGATATACAAGGCTTATTTGGCTTGTGGGTTATTGCGTCCGCGGAAGCATTACTAAACGTGCGTCCTTATATTCAATTTTATTAGCAGTCATCATTAGTTCATTAACTAACCATTCTATATAAGCACCTATGCTACTTTCAAGCAGGTGGTAAGCAATTAGAACCATTTTATCATCTCTCATATTGCAGTTCTTACTATGATGCTAGACCATAGCCAAGTCGCTATCGTCTTAGAGAAACGACGATTCACGAATCAATGTATCCCAGCTGGGTTCCTCAAAACCCATGCCTAGCTTATACCCCAAGCACAAACGAGACCAACCCATTCCACTCATGTCGAGGGGTCTAGGTCACCGTCCAAACTTGGACTCCAAGCCCCCACACTTGAGACCTGGTCTCAGCATGGTGCTTAGACCTCCACCTTTCTCCGCCTCCAATCAGTCGGTCCGAAAAGAGCCAGAACCCACGACAAGAGTGCAACGAGTCTTCCCGCTCCCATAAGCAAATATGTGCTCAGGATAATAAGTCTATGACCTGACTATCATCCACAGCAACGGATGGTCCTCAATTAATACAGGCGGGACAAATGAAACCAGAGCCTCGCTTGGTTGCCTAACCAAGTCCAAATCCAAACCCAAAGTATGGTCTCGTCTGGTGTCCAATTATTATCCATATATATTTTATGTGATAGTAACCTGATAATAGTAACAATAATATCATTTTCTATCTCTCGCGAGTGATAGATAATCACTTGATTTCTACTGGAATCCTATAGCATAGCAATCTATATGACTCTGTCATATATATATCTCCTTATCCTATGAGTCTTACTAGTATGACAGAGTCGTATAGATTGCTATGCTATATATATATATATATATATATATATATATAGAACTACTACCCTGTCATATATATATATATATATATATATATATATATATATATATATATATATATATATATATATATATATATATATATATATATATATATATATATATATATATACAACTACTATCCTGTAGCTGGCTACAAAATAACTTATTCTGTAGCCACTTTGAGTTACGATAATTAATATGTTAATTTATGATATTATAGTAACTTCTTACTAAGTGGTTTACTATAACATTATAGTAAATATTCTCATGTGTTATAGTAACCCAACTATCTTAAATATTTATTGATATTGTCGTAAATTAGTATATAAAATTATCGTAAATGGAGGTGGCTACAGAATAACTTATTTTGTAGCTGGCTACTATATATATCCTGTAACTGGCCACAAAATAACTTATTCTGTAGCCACTTTGAGTTACGATAATTACTATGTTAATTTATGAGATTATAGTAATTCCTTGTTAAGTGGTTTACTATAACGTTATTGTAAATATTTTCATGTGTTATAGTAACCCAACTATCATAAATATGTATTGATATTATCGTAAATGGAGGTGGCTACAGAATAACTTATTTTGTGGCTGGCTACTAAATATACTCTCCATATATATATAGACATACTGTTCTGTAGCTGGCCGCAGAATAAGTTATTCTGTGGCCACTTTGAGTTACGATAATTACTATACTAATTTACAAGATTATGGTAACTCTCTTATAAGTGATTTACTATAGCATTCCGGTAAGTATCATCTTGAATTATAGTAACCCATGTATCATAAATATGTATTCATTATTGTAAATTGGTACAAACATTATCGTAAATCAAGATGGTCATAGAATAAGTTATTCTGTGGCCAGCTGTAGAATAGCCTTACCGTATATATAGGTGGCTAGCTGTAGAATATACTCTCCATATATATATATATATATATATATATATATATATATATATATATATATATATATATATATATATGGAGAGACTATTCAATAGCCGGCTACAAAATAAGTTATTCTATAGCCACCTCCATTTACTATAATTTTATACACTAATTTACGATAATGTCAATATATATTTACGATAGTTGGGTTACTATAATACATGGGGATATTTACCATAACGTTATAGTAAACCACTTAGTAAATTAACATAGTAATTATCGTAACTCAAAGTGGCTACAGAATAAGTTATTTTGTAGCCAGCTACAGGATAGTAGTTATATATATATATATATATATAGGAAGAGTATATTCAGTAGCCAGTTACAAAATAAGTTATTCTGTAGCCACCTCCATTTACGATAATTTTATATACTAATTTACGATAATGTCAATACATATTTACGATAGTTGGGTTACTATAACATATGAGGATGTTTACCGTAATGTTATAGTAAACCACTTAGTAAGGAATTACTGTAATCTCGTAAATTAACATAGTAATTATCGTAACTCAAAGTAGCTACAGAATAAGTTATTTTATAGCCAGCTACAGGGTAATAATTCTATATATATATATATATGTGTGTGTGCACGCGCGTAAGTGGATTTTATTCAACTCCTTTAAACTTAATGCACAAGCATAAAATAAAGTGCAGAATAATAATGTTTATGCACCGGGGCTTGCCTGGACAAGGTATAATAAAGGATTAGCATTCCATCGGGGCGACACGATCACCAAGGCTCCATCTTTTCTGCTTTTCCGGTTGACTCCACGATCTATCGTTGTTCCTGTTATGATATACGTAGACACAATGCATAAAACGTAATTAACCAACGGTAACCGCAACTCTAAGAATACGATTACGCCTCGCAAGCTAACGGGCTAGCTCTAATAACTAACGTACTAGTCTACGTATCCACGTCATCAAGTAAGGCTTCGTTGCCGAAAAATGTTTTAGTTCTACAATCCCAAGGTGCTTCAGTATTTTATTGATTAAATATATATTTTCGAACTATGACTCATTTAGCTATCCTAGCAAACTAATTATTATGGAGCTACAAAAATTACAGTGAGCACCTAATAATGTTAGGAATTTACTGTGAAAATTTCAGAGTCAACACTATCCCATGTCCCAAACTTTGTAATCGACCAAAGGAAATCTTCTGTGCTCACCAAGATATACTTGTAGAAAAAAACTCAATGGATGCAAATGTTCACCACTGGCTCTGGGAGTCAAGGTATTCTGTTTAATATTCCAATGAGTTAGGATTAGTGGGTCAGAATTGGGCGGCTAGATGGGATAACAAGGTAGGATGTCCCAAGCTAAACTATGTGGGATCCACTTTCTGATTTACCAAGAACTGCAGCCTATCCTTGCTGGGTCTTACAGAAAAAACCTTGGGCCCACAAATGAAAGTTGAGGGGACATCTGTGTTAGCCATTAGTAACAGCTCAAGTATAAATAGATTTTTCAACTTTCCTTCAGTGGCTTAAGCTTTTGCTTTAGGCTGATGGTGTGTTAAAATTAACATGGTATCAAAGCCAAAAGTCCTGGTTTGAGGTCAGTTGCCTATGAGACTTTTGAGAAAGAAATGATTTTGTAATTGAATTTTCTGGTGGTGGGCTGATTATAGTTCATCGTAGACCGCCTTGTTCCCCTTTCTAGATCATTTAACTTAGACATTGAAATGGATCTTGCAAATCCAAAGTCCAATTGGACTTTTTGTTCTTGGATCATGTTAGATTGGATTTGCTTTGGATGTGGATGTCCATGTACAAGGGGTCCAAAACTAAACTTGGATATTGTATACCAGGGAGTCAAATTTATGGTTATGTTCAGAGTTGAGTCTGTATCAAAGAATTCAAATTAATCTTTCTTGGATGGAAATCATCCAACCATTTATTTGACATGTGTGGATAAATTTCAATGTTTGAGGCATAGTCACCAGAAATCTAGATCGACAGGGTCGTGGGTCCGGATCAAAGGTCGAGGATGTCTAAAAACATGGGTCGAAGGAGAGGTCGATGAGTTTTGATATGCCAACTATAATTAGTTAGAGAACAACAATACAAAGTAATAAAACAAAAAGCCCTGTTCGCTTCTCTTATAATCCGTCTTTTTCAGCTTGTTTTTTCAGCCGGAACAGTATTTTTCTCTCATAATAAATCAGCCGGAATAGTATTTCAGCTTATTTTTTCAGTGAAACGAACGGAACATTAAACTGTGCTGCATATGCTTGCCCATTTAGCCCAGTCAGCCCATTAGCCACTTAATCCTATCACACGTCTACTCCCACAAGTCGCTCACAGCCACCTTCTCCCTCGTAGCTTTCTTCCTCGCCTTCTCTCTCCTTCAGACAACCTAGCCTGCTGTCCACAAATCTACCACCTTCAGCCAACTCCGCGCACCAGACGCTAGTAAAATCGATCCCCATGGTCTCTTCTTTTTTCTGCTCACAGTTCTGTTGGAGGCAGATTAATTTTATGGTGGCTGCTCCTGCTCCTCAATTTTATGGCAGTCTTCTTCAACATTGGCTGCCTCCTACATCGCAGCAACATGAAGATCTATCATTTTCCCTTTTGTGGCTAAGGCTTTCCAACACAGCTCATCGATCCATGGTATGTTCCTGCTACAAAGGAACGACGACCCAGGCAGAAACAGACATTGACCCTGTTCGACCCCGATCCTCAATTTGGGACGACGTCCCATGGCCGTGGAACGCAACTTCGACCCCGGTCCCTGTGACTATCGAGGTTACGAACCAACAAATTATGCTCAGCTTGAAATCTGTAGGGACTGATCAGTAGACTATACATAGATCCATTGAACAGCAAATTCGTAGAATGTATTGTTACTTAGAAGTTCATACTTCCAGCAGCTGTCTATCAGGTTAGTTATGCAGTTCTCAAGAATGGTTAGTGCTCATTGGTTGGAAGGTGATTTATGTTGGGTGGAACCCCTGAACTGCCAAGAATTCTAGAACCAGCTAGAAGCTGGCCCCAGCTCGTTCATTGTTTTAAAATATTTTTTTTCAACCTTTGGTGCCCATTCCTTCTGTACTAGACAGATGGGCATTCAGAGCACCCAGCCGTGTTTGGATTCTGTTGAACTACACAGATACCCAAAATAACATAATATCTACACAGATGATGAGAAATAATTGGATTTGCCCTTGAATTTGTGAGAACCTTGAGGGCTCAGTTCTATTTTACATTCCTATGTTAAGCTTGAAATTGTTCTTAATTAATCCTCACCCAGCAGCATTATGTTAGACTAATGTATTGTTACTAGCATGTTCAAACTGACGAATAAAAAGGGCACTAATTAACTGTCCGTGATACATTTGCATATTGACCATTTGATGTAATTTTGTGGGTGTCTGATAAACTTTGCTTGGAGCAAACGATTTTCGTTGCTAAACAAAATGTACATTGAGACTTTCAAGAAATGGCTTAGACCTTTGTACAAAACAAAATTCGGACATCCTCGTATAAATTCTTAATGTTTGACACTGCTCCAATATGAGATACCCATTCAACCTGGCTTATTTTGTTGTCAATATTTGTGGTTGATTTCACAGGTTTACGACGAAGACAAACTTCAGCAAGACAAGAGGCTGGGTGTGGCAAAACTAGCAGTGAACACTCTTGAACCTGAGATCACCCAAGAAGTCACTCTGAAGCTGTTACATTCACTGGATCCAATTAAAAATAGGGACACCAAGGATAGAGGCACATTACCTCTTAAGGTGAGTGTGGGTTTCTACTTATTGTTACATCTTTAACCTGAGTAGCATATAGCCTTGAAGCTAGAGATCCTAGAGGACTTGTGAATAAGAAATACATATTTGCTACGTGCACATGTTCCTTTTCTGTTTACCTAATAACATTGCTTTTCCAACTTGGTATTTCTTAGTCTATTAGTACATTCTGCCACATACTCACATATGGTTAAGAAAAATCCATGTGACGCATACTCTAGGTTATGACTTTGAGCGAGCCATCCAGATCTTCATGGGCAGTGCATATTTTACATACTGCTTGTGTTTGGCCTGGATCTCCTACAGAACACCACAGGCCTCAGCCTCATGTGCTCCTGACCCCAGCACTAATTCCCAACAACATGTTGGTGATGACTCCTGCTATCCCCCCTCCTATCTGCCCTCTGTCCGCCACAGCCTCTGCACTCCTCCCTGCAATAATCATAATGGTGACAAGGGGCTCAATTTGTTCCTTGACGGCTCAAGTGCACTAGCGGTCCAGCGCTAGCCAACAGCAGCAGGCAGATTCATGCTCAACTTCGTACCTCCTGTCACTCACGTGGCATGTCCATGCGTGGGTGCTGTGCTGAATACAGGAGGGTTCTCAGCCTGTTCGGTTGGCTGGTTCGTATCGTTGCTGGTTCGTGAAAAAGTACTGCTGGCTGGTTTGTGTGAGAGAAAAATACTGTTCCGGCTGGAAATTTACGATCGTTTACGACAAGCCACAGCCAAACGAACCCAGGCCGTTTTTTAACACACAGGAGAGCTCTGTATTATTATATTAAAGAAGGGGAAAATGGGTAAAGAATCCTAGCTACACTCACCCATAGGGTGACAAAATTACATATGCACCTTTTCTTACAAATACAAATGACCTGGAATAACCTAGCCCTAGGAACAAGGGCTGCCAAGGAGTCCCTCACGCCCCATCCATTGCCCAAGGCTGGGCCTCCTCCTTAGCTTAGACCTTTGGATCCTTGATCCTTTTGCATCCATCTAAGATGTCTTGTCTTCACATAACACTAATACTGTAGATAATGTGGGTTGACTTCATATATATATAGTCAAAGTACAGCTTGGAGTACCAAGTCACTACTTCCGTCCAAGAAATTAATAATGCAATTCTAGGTGCATTCTAGGTTAGTGTCTAAAGTTTGACCAAATATATAGGTAAAATATATTAATGTTTATGACGTCAAATAAATATGTTATGGAATTATATCTCATGACAAATCTAATGATACTTATTTGATGTCATAAATATAGTTAGACTGAGGGAGTACTTCCAATCAAGAGGCCAATTGTTTTGGCCACCGCATAAGAACTTTCAACTTGGGTATAGACTGAAAAATGCCATTGACTAGTTCTCTTAATTTCATTTCGCAAAAATTGGTTCTTCAGTTTGCTTCTTTGTTGCACTGGGTACATGTTATGGCATAATGAATTGTTTTAAGTCATGGTTGGAACAAAATGTAGTTTCGTGGACTGCCAGCTTGAGAAATATTATTTGACTGGAAAAATTAAGAGTAATTCCATGATCAATTTGATGGCACGAATATATTATTTTTCAACCCTTCAGGTAAAGTATCACCCCTTTACAAAGGAAGAGCAGCTGGAAGCCCTAGAGATGGAAAAGCAAGCCATAGAGGAGAGGAAGCGGTTGAAGCAGGCTGGGGTAATTGGTAGCACAATGGATGCTGTTGGCGGTGCCGCATCGCTAGTTGGTTCCGGTGTTGGACTTGTGTGCAGACACTGGCATTGGTGCTGGCGTTGGCCTCGTTGGTTCTGGTCTTGGTGCTGTCGGCAGTGGCCTTGGTAAAGCCGGGAAGTTCATGGGCAGGACGGTGACAGGGCCTTTCAGCATGTCCCGCAAGAACGGCAGCAGCTCTACTGCTCCCCAGCCTGATCAACCTTCGGCATAGTCGGATGTACAGTGAAAGACAATTGTCATATTTGTGACAGGGTTACCATTCTACTCTGTGTAAACATGCTATACACAACTGGATTCAGGTTCTTTGCCGGCAAAGGCCAAATTGCACTCGGCAAAGCCTTTGCCGAGTGCGGCACTCGGCAAAGAACACACGGTAAAAAATTGACCGGCAAAGCCTTCTTTGCCGAGTGTCTTTTATCGAGCACTCGGCAAAGGCTTTGCCGAGTGCCTCGGGGACACTCGACAAAGAAAAACGACCGTCACGGCGCCGGCCCCGTTGACGGTGGCTTTCCCGAGTGCCAACCCTGCAGGCACTCGGCAAAGATTTTTTTATTTTTATTTTAAAAATTTCTTTGCCGAGTGCCAACCCTACAGGCACTCGGCAAAGATTTTTTATTTTTTTTAAAAAAATTCTTTGCCGAGTGCCAATCCTGCCGGCACTCGGCAAATATTTTTTATTTTTTTTAAAAAAAATCTTTGCCGAGTGCCAACCCTTCAGGCACTCGGCAAAGATTTTTTATTTTTTTTAAAAAAAATTCTTTGCCGAGTGCCAACACTGCAGGCACTCGGCAAAGATTTTTTATTTTTTTTTACAAAATTTCTTTGCCGAGTGCCAACTCTTCAGACACTCGGCAAAGATTTTTATTTTTTTTTAAAAAAAATATTTGCCGAGTGCCCCCTGTCCGGCGCTCGGCAAAGTTTGGATTTTTTTTTAAAAAAATTCTTTGCCGAGTGCCCTCTGGCCGGCACTCGGCAAAGTTTGAATTTTTTTTAAAAAAATTCTTTGCCGAGTGCCATGGTCACAGCACTCGGCAAAGCTGGAAAAATGTAATTTTTTTTACATTCCATCATGACAAATACATGAGCAGCAACATAGAAGATTTTTAACACTACATAAGCTGTGACTACATTGAGTATGAGGGTTGTTCTTGAGATCCTGCAAAACCATTATAAACCAAAGTACAAATTTAAAAGTGCCAACAACAGAGAATACTGTAATAAGCAATAAGGTCTGCAGCTGGCAATGTTTAGAAAGAAGGGCAGTATGCAGCAGCTCTCTTGCACCATCAATCAACCAAACTTACTTAGACATAGAGAGTGAAGCAGCAGCGCATCCTAAGATATTTAAGGCACCAGGTCTCAGCCAACATGCTCAATCATACCTGAAATGCAAGGAATAAGACCTACCTTATTCGATATAGAAAATAACAAATTTGGTATGCAATCCAAAATGTGGCCTTTCTAACATAGAAGGCCACTCTATACAGAAAAGTATTACAAAATGAAATACAATTGATATATTGGATTGTATCCTACACAAATTCGCATGTACAGAACAATAGTTCTTGCTCTGTGTCAACTCACACATGAGATTTATCCTGAATAAAAATTCAATTACAATCTAAATGCAATTGAAAGTGTCAAAGTGATACACTGTGTCAGTAAATAGTACGTGATCTTTTGTTTTTTGCCAAAGAGGGGCATAAATCATGATTGAGAAGTTCTAGGGTGCTCATTTATCAAAAGTATGCTTAAATTTCAACCTGCAACTTGTTGGTCAGAACCTCAGAAGCACGGATACGCCAGGGAAGGGCCGTATCCGTATCGGATACGTATCCGATACGGATACGCCTGGGATACGGCCCGGATACGTATCCGCGGCGTATCCGCGTATCTCATTTTAGTTGGGGCCAGAAACTGACGAATGGATACGTTTCGGCCCAGCCGATACGGCCCAGCCGGCCCAATAGGTCACCTTGGCCTCCTCTGCCTCGGCCTCACGCAGACATCCGCCTCCCCACGCGCATCCGCCTCCCAGTCTCTCCCACGCGCAGCCGCCTCTGCCTCCGCCTCACGCAGCCGCCAGTCCGCCTCCGACCTCGCCGGCGACCATCCTCCGCCCTCAACCGCCAGCCGTGCAGCTCGCCCCCGCAGAGCCGTCCCCTTTCCGCCACGCACGGCTTGAGGACGGACGCGAGCACGTTCGTGGGCGCCGTCTCCAGCTCGCCCCCGTCTCCAGCATCGCCCCCGTCGGGCGCGAACCTGGGGCCGCTGACGCCTCGCCGACGCTCCAGGACCCGCAAGGCCTCGCCGGCGCTCAGGACCCGCAAGGCTCGCCGGCCGCTCCAGGACGAGGTATTGCCCCGACGAGCTGCATTCCAGGAGAAGACGGTCCGAGCGGAGCGACCAGCCTCCGACCTCGCCTCCGCCCTCTCGCCTCACCGGCGACAAGGAGCCCCCTGC
This sequence comes from Miscanthus floridulus, assembly GCF_019320115.1. Classification (NCBI taxonomy): domain Eukaryota; kingdom Viridiplantae; phylum Streptophyta; class Magnoliopsida; order Poales; family Poaceae; genus Miscanthus; species Miscanthus floridulus. Next base: position 18,130 of record NW_027098386.1, on the reverse strand, counting down.
TTAGGTGAGTTCCTCACTGGCTCACTCCTCTTCCTCCCCAATCCAATTTAGGGCTGAGCGGCTGAGCCAGTGCGCCCTGCCCCATTAGGCAAAGGCCAATAGGCCATTACCCCTTTCCTGATAACTGATTAGAGCCTTTTTTATTTTGTCCAATGTTCATTGTCCAGTATGGCATCTCCAAATTTGAGTAGTGTAGCTAGTGCTAGTGTTACTGCTAGTGGTAGTGTGGGATCTGGGTCCAGAGAAACAACTGATATCAAGGCTCCGCTGTGGGATCATGTCACCATTCTAGAGAGGCCTAAAGCTGGTGGAGGAAATGCTCTTTGGAGATGCAACTATTGTCCATTGGAAAAAAGCAGCAGCTACACTAGAGTTGAAGCTCATTTGCTGCAAGAAATCAGGGAAGGGGATTATCAAATGTCCGAAGGTTTCATATGAAATGCTGAGTGAGATGAGGAGGGAAGTGGAAAGGTGCAAGGAGCTGGTGGAAAGAGCAAAGACACGCACCGTTGCTTTGCCTGTAGGTCCTTCTTCAGACAATTACAACAAGAAGAACCAAGAGAGGACCTGCTTCTATATTGGAAAAATCTTGGGCATTGCAAGACCGCAAGCACTTGGATGCTTTAATTGTTAGAGCAATGTATTCTGGAGGGGTATCTTTCAACTTTCTGAGAAACCCATATTTTAGAGAAGCTTTTGCATTTGCTTGCAGCCCGCAATTTGCAAGGTTACACAATCCCTGGGTATAACAGGGCTAGGGAATCACTCCTGAAGCAAGAAAGAAGGCACATAGAGCATCTATTGGAGAGTACAAAGAGCACATGGCCAGAGAAAGGGGTCACAATCTGCAGTGATGGTTGGTCAGATCCTCAGAGGAGGCCAATCATCAACTTCATTGATGTTTCTGAGAAAGCTCCAATGTTTTTGAGGGCTGACAATTGTGAAGGAGAATACAAGTCAAAAGAATATATTGCTGAGAAGTTGAGGGCTATTATTGATGAAGTAGGGCGATAAAATGTGGTACAAATCATCACAGATAATGCTGCAAACTGCAAAGGTGCTGGTCTTTTAATTGAAGCTGAATATGATCACATATTTTGGACACCTTGTGTAGTGCATACTCTCAACCTTGCTATGAAAAATTATGTGAACCCAAACTGCCAAGGACACCTACTGATGAGGATATGCATGTTTGGGGACAACTAGAATTTATAAACAATGTTAAAGTTGAGGCTACTATGATCAAGAATTTCATAATGAATCATGGCATGCGTCTTTCCATGTTCAATGAGTTCAGCCATTTGAAGTTGCTTTCTATTGCTGAAACAAGATTTGCATCGGTTGTGTGTATGCTAAAACGGTTTGTTGAGGTAAAAGCAGCTCTCCAACACATGGTGATTAGTGACAAATGGAGCATCTATAAAGATGCTTCAACTTCCCAACATGTAAAGGAAAAAAATACTAAGTGATGTCTGGTGGGGGACAATGTAGTAATTACATTCTTAGGATCACTACTCCTATCTATGATATGATACGCTTTGCGGACACCGACACCACGTGTCTTCACTTAATCTATGAGATGTGGGATTCAATGATTGAGAAAGTTGAAGAAAGAGATATATCTGTATGAAGGGAAGGAACCAAATGAGGAGTCGAGACCTCTACTCTGTTATTCATGATATATTGATTGCTAGGTGGACAAAAGGCAATAATCCACTACATTGTTTGGCTCATTCACTCAATCCAAGGTAACACTATACACTATACAGTTCAGAATTCAGCTCAGTTGCTGATGTTCTAAATTGTAATGCTAAATGCCAAATGCAGATTTTACTAGCAACAAGTGTGCTTGAAGAAGGTGCTGGCCTGACTTTACCCCCCCCCACAAGGATAAGGAGGTATCACAAATGAGGATGACTTGCTTCAAGAAGTTCTTTCGCATACCGCAAGAGTTGGCTCAAGTAAGGAAGAATACTCAAGGTTTTCTAGTTGTTCAGAAGAATTCAATGATCCTGATTCTATACATGATAGATGGGCTGTTTCCCCAATGACTTGGTGGACAAATCATGGACAGTCTGTCCCTCTATTGATGAGTTTGGCCATGAAATTGCTGAGCCAACCGGCCTCCTCTTCTTGCTGTGAAAAAAATTGGAGCACATATAGCTTCATCCATAGGTTCAAGAGAAATGCCTTAACTCCTGAGCGGGCTGAAGATTTGGTCTTTGTGCACTCAAATCTGAGGCATTTGTCAAGAAGACGGATGCATACAAGACAGGAGAGACAAGGATGTGGGATGTTGGAGGAGATTCTTTTGATTCCCTTAGTGGTGTAGGTCTTCTGGAAGTTGCTGACCTCTCCATTGATGAGCCGGAGTTGCAGGCTGTATCATTTGGATTGGGTGATCTTGATGTGGAGGAGAATGAGGAAGCTGAGGAAGAAGCTTGATGCTATCATATCCTACTATAGTACTATATTGCTAGTTTGCTACGAGTGTAATAGACCTTTTATTAATTTCCTATATTAGAACATGCTATCATGTTATTCTGAGTGTAATAGACCTTAAATGTCTCTATGTTGAACTTGAATATCTATTTTGCAATTTCATATGCATTGTTATCTATTTATTAAAAAATAGTAAAACGTATCCGCGTATCGGTTCTTAGGAAATTGCCGTATCCGCGTATCCGTATCCTTCCGATACCGATACGCGTATCCGTATCCGTGCAACTTAGGTCAGAACCACTGCTGCACACAAAGCTGGCAGTAGAATATGCAAGATTTCAAGGTTCTTCAATATGTGAAACCCACGGCCTGCATTGGCACTAGAAGGACAAACATTGTGTGATTTTTTTGCGAGAAAAAATCAAGTTTACCTGCCAACCAGGATATTTTCTTTAGCAATCTTTGATAGCCTAGTTGCGTATTCAGAGTGGTCAAGAAAGCACCTGATATATACACATATAAAGTTAGTGAAATAAGAAGAAACTAACTGAACTGATGATTTTTTTATATAATAGAAACAGTGAGTAAAGTACACAAATATTTATATAGATCTTTCTAAGGATGCATGTTTACTGGATTAATAATAATAATTGGACCAAGAGATCTCAATTCTAGAGAAGAGATGTTTTCTGGAATAGAACATATATTGGCTCGCCAGTTAGTAATCAGGTATATGTTACCATATTTATGTCCCTCTCTGTCAAATTTGGCACCAAAAAACCAATCTGGCTCAGGCCAATAATTAGAACCCGATGATAATCTGAATCTGAATGTCCCTAGCACTATTGGTAGCAAGCAAGTAACATAGAGTTCCTTCTTTTGTACAGAAGTTTGCATGGAAGGTGTATTCTTAATTTTTCTGTGTTGTAGTCTCTAGATTACAGCTACTATCTTAAATATCATTGCTTTTGCAAGATAATTTTAAGAGTTAGAGTGGTCTGAATTTACTATCAGTTCACTAATATTTAATTTTTTATGATCAGACAATATTTTTTAGAACAATTATCATACTATAGGTACTTGCAGCTGAAGATAAGTGCAACTGTTATCATACTATAGGTGACTACATTGAGTAAGGCATGTTCTTGACATTCTGCAAAACCATTATAAATGGCCACTGAAGATAAGTGCAGCTGGTCAGACATTTGGGTATAAAAAATTCAGTCAAGTTCAGAATATTATGTACATCATATTGAAGAACTTACTCAATAGTAGCTTGGTTTTTGGCACTTGCAGGAGCTTGCCACCACTACGGACACAGCTCTATGGTTGTCAGGTGCCTGCTGCTTTAGAATAGAACCTATCATCCTTTTACTGCAAAAATTAAGTGGTCATAAGGAAATCATGTATACAAATAGAAAGAGCAAAAGATATAATCTGAATTATCATAAGCAGTGCCAAATTTTTATCTCTTCTCTTGGCTGACTATATATGCTACCTAATTAGCTATATGTGCTTGATCGATCTACCAACAAATCAAGATTGCCGATGAATACTGGCCTTCAATAACATGCACGCTGACCTGACCAGCTCTCCCTATTGTGGCATCAATTGCGCCATTATTGCGATAATTATTGTCTTGAAAACTATGTAGTTATGCATTTGCACAATTTATTTGATGGGGGCCTTTCTGACTATGACAACATAGGATACTAATTCTACCACGAACTGTACAGGAACATCCCCCTAAAGCTATCATAGTCACGGATAAAAGCATACAACTAAAAAAACCAGTAAAGTTAAAAATTATGAGTAAGAATTTTGAGTGAACTATCTTTCTTTTCTATCCATTTAAAGTGTGATATTCAGATTAATATATCTTTGGATTTCGAATGCCCACATTTCTGTAGAACTATTATTCTCTTTTCTGTCGAAAAAAGTTTGCGCTATCAATTATCAAAGGATGCTTTCTCAGAAAGTCTAACACTTCAGAGGAGAGATTAAAGAGCTTGTACGTACCAAGAGTACAAGAGGAAGCCGGGGAAGCCACGGTTGTGCCTGGCTGGCCGGTGCCTATGTTCGCCTCCACCTGGTGTTGGACTGTTGGTCGGTATCACATACATACACACAAGTTCATCGATCAGTACGTGATCGTCGAGGCTGCTGGCTGCAGGCAGGCATCGTGTGTTCTAAAATCACGTTCAGAGAACAATAGCTACAGTTCTGAAATCAAGTTCATTTGAGAGAAAATAGTTCACATTTTATCTAGGTAGCCATAACTGCAAGAAATAGGACCATGTAAAATTCACCATGCTAAGTAACATAACTTTATTGTCTGGAAAGGTAAAATAGCAAGTAACACTTCATGGCAGCAACAGACATGGTAAAATTCTTAGCTAACTAACAGGAATATTACTGAAAAGAAAACAGCAAGTAAAATTCACCATGCTAGAGTTTTACAAACACTGGTAAGCACTCCTGCACACTCAATTGTCAGCAGCATTTTCAGAACTGCAACGGCATGCATTTTTTCTGAAATAATAGGCAACAGTTGTCCGTCATGCAGTTTTCTGAGAAATAGATAAACTTGTCTAGAACAACATGGTCACAGACATGCCGTACTAACTCCACAAACATAGTTTCGTAATGGCCCGATGCAAATTTTAGAAAATCATCTACATCAAGATATCAGGTGAACTGTGAATCGTACAGAAATGTAAATCTACGAGCTTCTATTTGATGTGCACTGCTTTTTACATAATGAATGGAGAACCTTACGAGCAGCTGGAGGCGCCATCCGCGCCGGGCTGCCCCTCCGTGTCGCTGGAAAGGTCGGCCGCGCCGGGCTCCTCCTCCGCGCCGCTGGAAAGGCCACGATGGCCGCTGCAAAGGCCGGGATGGGCGCGGGAGGGGCCGCCTGTTGCCGCGCCGGACCAACCCCGGTCGCGCGCGCTGGACCAGGCGGGCGGCGGCGCCTCCCCCTCGCGAAGGACGCCGGCCGAGGATGGCAGGGGGGCCGTCCAGTCGTGGATTCGTGGATCCGGCGGCAGACACGCCGGCTGCGGCCCCTAGCCGGCGGCGGCGGCGCCCTCCTCCATAGGGCCTTTTTCCCCCGCTCGGTCAAAGCAGCGCTCGGTCGGGCAACGCGGGCGGCTCGGGCGCGCGGGCGGTGGCGGCGTGGGCGCGGCGCGCGGCGCGGGGGCAGGGGCGGCGCGGGCGTGGGCGTGGGCGCTTGGGCTGGCTGGCTGTCTGTTTGACTGCCCGGCCGGCCGAAGTTGCTTAAGTCACAGAACCGGCTCTTTGCCGATTGCCGGATTATGAGGCACTCGACAAAGATTTATTTTTTTTAAAAAAAATCTTTGCCGAGTGTTCCAGATCTGGCACTCGGCAAAGATTTAATTTTTTTTTTAAAATTTTTTTGCCGAGTGTCCTAATCTGGCACTCGGCAAATTTTTTTTTTTGAAAAATACTTTGCCGAGTGCCCCTGGTACGACATTCGGCAAAGATGTTTTTAAAAAAAATGTCTTTTTTTTTAAAAAAATACTTTGCCGAGTGCTCCTGGTACGGCACTCGGCAAAGATTTAATTTTTTTTAAATGTCTTTGCCGAGTGCCCCGTGAAGGCACTCGGCAAAGAGGAAATTTAAAAAAAAAATTAAAACCCCCTTTGCCGAGTGCCTTATCCGTGGCACTCGGCAAAGACCCCCTTTGCCGAGTGTCATGCCCCGGCACTCGGCAAAGTTTTTTTATTTTTTTTGTTTTTGGCCTCAAAATTTTTTGTGCAGCCCTTTTAAAGTACCAGGAACTCCTAGTTAGAATTTGGTGATTTTTTATGGCTTTTTGATATATTTAGTTACTTTATTTCATTTACTTGATTTTTTTCGAAAAATATAAATTTGAACTGCATGTGGTACGAATAATGGAATTTAATGATTCAAAAAATGATAGTCATGTTACTGAGTGTAGTGTGAGGCCGTATCCAGGAACGGACCCAAAATTTTGGACATCTTGTTCACGAAACATGATCGCGAACTTGCGTGCGAAATATTTTCAAATTCTATAAAAAGCAAATGAATTCCGAAAATCATGAAACTTGTTGAGATATCGTGATATCATATATGGAGGCTATGATAAAAATTTCAAAAAATTTCGTACACGTTATCATGTACGATGCTTACAAAGCAGGACATCTCTACATGTGAGATTTGATATCACATGTAGAGATGTCCTGGTTTGTAAGCATCGTACGTGACAACGTGCATGAAATCTTCTGAAATTTTTATCATAGCCTCCACATATGATATCACGACATCTCAACAAGTTTCATGATTTTCGGACTTCGTTTGCTTTTTATATAATTTAAAAACACTTTACACGCAATTTCGCGGACATGTTTCGTGAACAAGATGTCCGAAATTTCAGGTCCGTTTCTGGATACGGCCTCTCACAACACTCACTAACATGACTATCAATTTTTCAATCATTAAACTCCATTATTCGTACCACGTGCAGTTCAAATTTCTATTTTTCGGAAAAATTCAAGTAAACGAAATAAAGCAACTAAATATATCAAAAAGCCACAAAAAAATCCCCAAATTGTAACTAGGAGTTCCTGGTGCTTTAAAAGGGCTGCACAAAAAAATTAGAGGCCAAAAACAAAAAAACAAAAAAACTTTGCCGAGTGCTGGGGTATCGCACTCGGCAAAGGGTGTCTTTGCCGAGTGCCAGGCATAAGGCACTCGGCAAAGTGTGTTTTAATTTTTTTTTAAAAATTTCCTCTTTGCCGAGTGCATCCACAGGAGCACTCGGCAAAGAAATTATAAAAAAAATTAAATCTTTGCCGAGTGACGTGCTAGGGGCACTCGACAAAGTATTTTTTTTAAAAAAAAAATTCTTTGCCGAGTGCCAGATCTGAGACACTCGGCAAAGAATTTTTTTTAAAAAAAAATTAAATCTTTGCCGAGTGCCAGATCTGGGGCACTCGGCAAAGAATTTTTTTTTTTTAAAAAAATCAAATCTTTGCCGAGTGCCTAACAGCAGGCACTCGGCAAAGAAGGCCGTCACCGAACGCCGTTTCGCGGGCAGCCTATGCCGAGTGTAGAGATTTTGCCGAGAGTCTGACACTCGGCAAAAGAAGTCCTTTGCCGAGTGCCCTTGTTTGCCGAGTGTCCGGCACTCGGCAAAGAACTCTTTGCCGAGTGCAGCACTCGGCAAAGAATGTCTTTGCCGAGTGCATTACTCGGCAAAGAATGTCTTTGCCGAGTGCCCGATTTTTTACACTCGGCAAAGAATTTTGCACTCGGTAAAGAATTTTGCACTCGGCAAAGTCTCTGTTTCCAGTAGTGGAGGGTGGAGCGGGATCAGCAGGCCCGGCGAATGGGTTTGTGGCCGACGAGTGAGCAGACCCAGGGGAGGTCACCATGGCTGGGAGGAGTGGAAGCAGGGGGTGGGCTGAGAGGAGCGGAAGCAGGTGGGTGGGGATCGAAATTAAGCTGATACCATGTGAGATGAATGAACGCTCAAATCATTCATTGTGCAGTGTACAGGTACATATACAAGGTGCCGGTCAATGCTAGCCAAGTAAATCTAACAGACTCCTATATACTTGGATCAGCTGAGGACCAGGCTACTGACGCTATGCGTTTGGATTACAACTGAAGGAACTGGTCTTATGCTAGCTAACTAATTCCTGTAGAATAGGTCGCTGACAGTGCACATCCGAGTCCTTGATCTATTGCATACATAAGGACTCCATATCTATAGACTAATAATGCATTAATCTTGTGGAACTATAGGGACAAGGATGAGTTTCTCTGCACGACGCACTGTCACCCCAAACGATTCAGTCATATCGATGCCTTTCTTTGCTAATTCCATAGGTAGCTCCCAATTGAAGTGGTAGACAAGGTTTGCGAGCATGACTTCGATAGTTGAACTTGCAAAGTTTATACCTGGGCACATCCTTCGCCCTGCCCCAAATGGCAAGTATTGGAAATCGTTTCCCTTATTGTCCATAGCTGCGGCGCTACCCCCTTCCATGAACCGCTCAGGCATGAACTCATCTGCTTTCTCCCAATAGCTAGGATCCCTCGCTAGAGCCCAGCTATTAACAATGGCACGTGTTCCTGATGGTATTGTATACCCTTCTATGTTGCAATCGGCCATGGAGAGGTGGGGCAGGAGGAGCGGCGCCGGCATATGGAGTCGGAGTGTCTCTTTGATGACTGCCTTTAGGTAGGCTAAACTGTTAAGCTCGTCTTCGGTAACGATCTCTTTTCCCTTGGCTATAGTGCTTCTCACCTCGGTTTGTAGCTTGTTCATGAGGCAGGGGTTTTGCATGAGCTGAGCCATCGCATATTCTAGCACAATGAATGATGTATCTGTGCCAGCTTCAAACATTACCTACATACATATGGATACAAATATATAAGAATCAACAACATATATATAATATAATGTATGTATAGTTGGGTTATGTCATATCCATATATACCACTAGCTGCGCCTTAATATGATCTCTTGTGAGGTTGTACTCTTGTTGAAGGGAGAGTAAGACATCAATGAAGTCACTCTCCTCCCCGTCACGTTCTAACGCTAGCTTACTTGCATGGTCATCAATGAGCATATCGAGCAAGATGTCCCACATCTTGTTCACCTTTTGTGCCTTTGCACACACCATCCTCTTGATGATGTCTAGCTTCACCAGCACCGGGAAGTAGTCCTCTACGTTGAAACCCCCAATGAGTGACGAGTTCGCCTCAAGGAGCTCCCGAAAAAGTGTATTCCGGCCTTCCTCCCTGAAGAACTTGCCAGACACGGCGTGACACACGATGTCGTTGGCGAAGGAGTTGAGCAGTTCGCTCAGGTCGATAGCAGTGCCTGCGGTGGCCGCCTCGCGAATCTTACCCACCACCAACCTCACCTGTTGTGAATTATTTTCAGGCAATCATCTTCGTTCATGGAACGATATACCAGTGATTGTTCAAACAGACGCATGGTTATTACCTCATGCTCACGTGCATGGCGGTAGGACCGGACCTTCTTGTTGGTGAGGAGGTGCGTGGTGACGATCTTCTTGACCTGGCGCCAATGCTCGCCGTAGGGCGAGACGGCGATGCCCGTGGAGCCATAGAAGAGGATGTCGGTGGCGGGGGAGTAGGCCCTGGACGCGAAGATGTGGTCTTGCGTGCGGAGCACGGCCTGCGCGGCGCTCGGTGAGGAGACGATGAGCGTTGGTACGGCGCCGAGGTGGAGGAGCATGAGGCCATCGCGGCCATGCCTGGCGGCGAGGTCACGGAGGGAGACATGCGGGAGGGAGCCGATGAGGTGCAGGTGGCCGATGATGGGGAGCCTGCTGGGAGGCGAAGGCAGCTTGCTTAGCAGCTGTTCTCTGGCTCTTGCGCTGGCGGTCGACAGCGTTGTTCCAAAGCGACGGCGCACTAGAAGGAGGACGAGAAGAGGACAGACGACGAGCAATACAGAGACCACTAGGGCCGCGTGTGGAGGAGACTTGGCCTGCAGCAGAGGCTCATGGTGGCCATGAACGTGAGCCATCACTGCAGCGCAGCGCTTCCTACAACTGGCTGGGTAAGGTTGTTCAGTTTACTGAATGATGATAGCTGGGTTTCTTTGCCCAGGTGGCTTTTTATAGAGCCGAAACCTGGTGATTGCACCAGGAACGAGGCATCTTTTTAGTCCGTATAGTTTTCATTCAGAACAAGCTGCCGACAGACGTAGAGAGCCACGACCATAAAATGCTATTGTACAAATATAAACAGCACGGTGGCCTCCTTCGCAGATACCATGGTTAACTAGCTTTTTTAATTAGTGAAATTTTGCGGTGCTCGGAAAAAATTAGAAACATCTGTTTGAATAGATCATATGGCTATAAAATAAGAAGAATAAATGTAGAGGAACTTAAGTTATGGGTCTGAACCAGAAGTATGTGGGCTCGGAACGGAGCAAAAAATTATTTTCAAAATAAATTTAAAGGATAGAATAGTACTTCGCGTAGCTGCCCTTTATCTCCCAGGCGAGCTCATTTCTCTCCTTTAGGGCATGTTTGGAACTGTTAGATAATCTTCTGCACCTCTTGTGTGAAGGCGGCGCCGAAAAGGGCTCCCTGCTACTATACTGTAGCAACTGCAGGGACAGACGCCGAACGGCTCACCTACCGCACTGTAGCCACAGCAGGGGCAGGCGTCAAAGTCAGTCTTGCTGTCACATCTAGTCACTGTAGCAGCATGGCAGCTGTACTAGGACTAGATGGATAGAGTTATATAAATAGTTTGCCACTGCAACTTAGCAAAGAGAATTTAGATTTGTCATCTCATATATAGGGCTTCGGTCAACGCTGGTGTCTCTGGCTGTGCGTGTAAGCTTGGCGTTCCACGCTCGTGGGCAACCGAGCACGTGCTCTACACGCGGCGATGGGGGGAAGGAGGAGCTCGTCGTCGACGTGTATGTGGACGACTTGATCGTCACCCGCACACGTGCAGAGGACATTGACAGCTTCAAGCGCGAGATGGCGGCTCGTTTTCAAATGAGCGATCTCAGCGCACTCTCCTACTACCTCAGCATCGAGGTGAGACAGGGAAAAGAGGAACTCTCACTCGGTCAGAGCGCGTATGCCTCGAAGCTGTTGGAGCGGAGCGGCATGGCTGAGTGCAAGCCGTGCGTGACTCTGATGGAGGAGCGGCTGAAGCTGATGAAGGCCAGTACTGCGGCGAAAGTAGATGCAACACTCTACCGAAGCATCATCGGCGGTCTGCGCTATCTAGTCCACACGAGGCCAGACATTGCGTTCGCCGTGAGCTACGTCAGTCGCTTCATGGAGGATCCCAGAGAGGATCACTGGGCTGCGGTGAAGCGGCTACTACGCTACGTCAAGGGAGCGGTGGATCAGGGAATCATCTTCCCCAAGATCGGTGGGAGTAGGTTGCAGTTCACCGTGTTCAGCGATGCAGATATGGCGGGGGGTATCGACGAATGACGGAGCACCTTTGGCGTACTCGTCTTCCTCGGGTTGGCTCCAATTTTATAGTTGTTGCTGAAACAGAAGGTGGTGGTACTGTCTACGTGCGAGGCAGAGTATGTAGCGGCGGCCACAACGGCGTGCCAAGTTGTGTGGTTGCGCTAGCTGCTGGACGAGCTGACCGGTAAGGAAGCTCACCCACCAGCACTGATGGTGGATAACCAACCCGCCATCGCCCTCGTGAAGAATTCGATTCTCCATGACAGGAGCAAGCACATCGACATGAAGTTCAACTACCTCAGGGACTGTGTCGATGGAGGGCAGATCGTTATCGAGTTCGTCGAAACTGGTCGGCAACTCACGGACGTCCCCACCAAGCCGCTCGGCCGTCTTCGACTCACGGAGCTGAAGAAGATGATCGGCATGGAGGAGGTTTAAGGATAGCAGAAGGATTAGGGGAAGAATTGTTAGATAATCTTCTGCATCTCTTGTGTGAATGCGCAGCAGGTGAACGCGGTGCCGAAAAGGGCTCCCTGCTACTGCACTGTAGCAGCTGCAGGGACAGGCGCCGAATGGCTCACCTGCCGCACTTTAGCCACAGCAGAAGCAGACGTCAAAGTCAGCCTTGTTGTCACATCTAGTCACTGTAGTAGCATGGCAGCTGTACTAGGACTAGATGGATAGAGTTGTATAAATAGATTGCCACTGCAACTCAGTAAAGAGAGTTCAGATTTGTCATCTCATATACAGGCTCTGGTCAACGCTGATGTCTTTTGTTATGCGTGTATGCTCTGTTCTCTCTCTTCTTCTACCTCGAGCCAGTTCTCTCTCTTCTTCTACCTCGAGCCATAGTGTGGTTGGATAACGTTTGTCGTGATCGGCCGTGGTCGACAAGACTGGTGAGTGGCCGACTCACCTGAGCCGGTGATCTTACGGGCTAACAGGAACGTTTGCCACAGCTCTCCTGGGCGGGCAAGATTTTTCTCGCGCGTCTCTCCTTTGCGCCGGAGTCATCGGACCGGGCGGCTGCCTGCCGCTGGTGGTGTTCCTGCCCCGTTCGTGACGCCATCGTCGGGACGACGGACTCAAAGTGGTGCGTGGCGAGGGCGAGCCGTCGATGCCTATCATGAGACTACGCTTGCAGCCTGGAGGCGGACTGCGACTCAATCCAGCCGTGGAGCCGTGCTTCCGGCCGGATACGATATGCCGGCGCACGCCCCCTTCGCCTTCAACAGCTACTGGTGTGTGGTGTGTGGTGTGTGTAAGGATGAAAACGATACGGAAATATCCCGAACCGAACCGCAGTCGTTTTCTACATTTAACCCGATCGAATTCGTTTTTTGCGGACAAAAACGGATACTAAATTCGAAAACAAAATACGGAGTACATAATTCGAAATTCGGTACGAAATCGGTTTGGGCATTTGTTCGTTCGATTTCTACATTTCTACATTATATTCGAAATATACCGAATTTATATTCAGTTTAGAACCGAATTTGGTCCAGCAGGGCAGAGGGCACTAGCCCATGTACTAGCCCAGCAGGGCACTAGGCCAGCCCAATAACGAAGCTAACCCTAATCCCCAAACTCCCACTACCCATCCCCAGTCCCCAGCGTGACTACCCGACGGCTCCTCAGTCCGCCCCCTCCCTGTTGCTTTGGCTAGCGCTGGCGGCGCCGTCCTTCATCCCCACGCGCGTGCCGAAGGTCGGCGAGGAGGCGCGCCTTGAACCTCCGCGCCCGCGACGAGCGCTCCAGGTGGTCCGCCGCGCCGGCCAAGTTCTCGAGGTACGCCGGGAGCACCGCCGCCGACCGCAGTGCCCATCGATGGCGCCCACCGAAGATGGCGTTTCTGCTCCTACGAAGGGCAAGGCCAAGGCCAAGACCAAGACCGTGCGCCAACTTCTTGCGCCGCCGACAGCACGGGCACCGGCACCGGCACCGGCAGCTACGACTTCTCCAGCGCCACCTCCAGCTCCAGGTACGATCGATCTAGGGTCTTGATGTTCCGCTTGGCTGCTCCTGCTAGCTATTTTACATTGCCGTATGCTCTCATACAGAACCAGTGCTAGAAGCTTTGCAGACACGCACTACTAGCTTTTCAGTCTCAACTCTGAACATGTATGATATATCTGATGCATCGTTCAGTATGTTTTCTTTTCTGAAGATTTGTAGTCTTGATATGTGTGTTGTTTGTCAATGCTGGAGCGGTACATATGAGTCTGCTGGCTAGGGACATACACTAATCCCCTCCAGAAATTCAGGATTGGAACATCAACTTAGTATTATTCAGTTCTGCACTGAGTAATAAAACCTGGTGACACTTGTGTATGAAATGCTATCTTTTACTTGGTTAGGCGGTTGTATATCGGATATATCTTAGTAACCATCAACAAAGCTTTGACTCAGTGACAGTGTTTGATCAATTGCTCAAGAGTGACTAATAAACTGGACAGTCTACGGGTAATGAATTTTATGTTCAGATAATGTTCACTTGGAAACCGCAACAGTACATTGGTACCAGGCAATTGCTAGTTTTTAGGAATCTGGTGCGTATCAGGAGATAAGAAAAAAAAACACAGACAAATTTGCTGTCCATTTCAGAGCCACACTTCTATAAGATGCACAGGGACCCCTTTCAACAAAGATTTTACTATGTTAAATTTTCTGGTTGTCAATTTATGGTTGTCTCAAGAAATTTTATGATCTCACTGAAATTCTCTCTGGCACTTCATATCCTACTGCAAACTTATTTTATAGAGGTTTCTGTGATATAAAGATCTTGCTAGATGATTGGTGCTTTAATGAAGATGATACAATTAGAGAAATGGCTATTGCTATGAATGCAAAATTTAAAAAATATTGGGAACAGTCCAATATTGCTCTAGCTGTAGCTTGTTTTCTTGATCCAAGGTATAAGAAAAGGCTAATAGAGTACTACATGAAGAAGTTCCATGGTGATCACTATCAACTTGCACTCGATGAGTTTATTTGTGTGGTAAAGAAACTATACAACTTTTATGCTAGTTCTGCTCCTGCACCAGCAAAGAAAACTAGTAGTGTGGCTGCACCTGGACCTAGTAACACAGCTGATGTGTTAATGGGAAATGTAGACCATGACCTAGAAGAATTCCTATATGATGAAAGTGAACATGCTATGGTTGAGACAAATGAGTTGGAGAGGTATATGGGGGAACCACTACTGAAAATTGTAGGTGAGTTTGACATCTTAGCTTGGTGGAAAAACAAGAGAGAAGAGTATCCTATCCTTTCACAGATTGTTCGGGATGTAATGGCTGTACAAGTATCAACGGTAGCATCCGAGTCTGCATTTAGTGCTGCTGGTCGTGTTGTTGATCCCTATCGCAGTCGTCTTGATCCCGAGATGGTACAGGCATTAATTTGCACAAAGGACTGGGTTGCTGCAGCAAGTAAAGGTGGTCATTTTATCTCTTTTTTCAGTTATACACTTGTAATTGCAGCATAATAATGCATTGATATTTTCCCCTTACTAATATTTTGTTCAGATGCGAAAGTGGTTGGATCAATTGTGAGTGATCTTGAAGTTGATGCTTTGACTAATGTTGTGGCTAAACTGAAAATTGAGGTATGTTTATCCTCTCCTCTGTCTATATTTGATGTTGGCTGCTGTTAAAGCTATCTTGTTGAGTGGAGTAGCACACTGCACACACTTTCAACTCCATCTATATATGGTGCCGTGGCATGCATGTACTTGGTCTAGTACTGGTGGCCTACTGGAGGGAGGATCGGGTTGATTGTAGCACAAATAAAAACATTTCTTATTCTCATACACTGATCACACTAATACCCAAAGAGAGTGCATTGCATTATCAGTAAGCCTTAATTATCAGCATATGCATGTTCTGGCAAGGAGAGATGGATCGGATGCAATAGCTAGCTGCCATATGCAACTCGGCTGATTCTATGGAACTCCCTAATGCTTCTCTGTATATATTCACTTTGCAAATTTCTAGGACAAGGACAAGGAGGGCGATGGGGACTCTGAGGAGGACAATGAGGATGCAAAAGACATGGAGAGCGATGGGAACTCTGATCCTGACATCATGGATGATGCTGATGAGCTCTAGATGTTCATGTTCTGTTAATTGTGTGTCGTACTACTTAAGACCACGGGTCACGCACTTGTTAATTTGAACTAGATCATGCACTTGTTAGTCGCGAACTTGTTATGTATTTGGCCATGAACTTGTTTAATGTTATGCACTGTGGGTCGGTTCGTATTGAATTCTCGTATACCGACCGTGTTCGATATAATTCCGCTCGAATTGTTTCGTTTTCGAAATTCTCGATATTCCGTAAGTTCGTGTTCGTTTTCGTGTTCGGTTTGTCCGCTTTCGTTTTCGTTTTCGTATTCAAATGTAAAAGTAGAAAACGGTTGAGGAGTTCTCCGTTCGATTCCGTCCGTTTTCATCCTTAGGTGTGTGTGGATGCCCGACGATGTGAGTGAAGACCTTGCAAACTGAATCGATGGCGCAAGTGAGTTGAATCGATGGCAGGTGATGTGGATCAGTGCCATCAGGCGCAAATAGATCTCTATCACCCTATGGTAATTAAAGATTGTGTACCGGAGAGGAAAAAATACTAAACTACCCTTAAGCACAATTAATTAACTTTTTAATTAATAGCTGCGGCAAATAATTTCATGGGAGGACCCGAAGCACCGTAACAAACCTCTTTTAATCCTATAATACTTAGGTTTTTGCTTCTTTATTTGTTCTACTGTTGTTATTCTCTCTTCATGCATCCCCGTTGTATCTACTGGCATGAATTGTTCTATAGTAGTCATTATCGATCAGTTCCTTGGTTCTTTAATTTTCACCCCTATATTTTTTCATAAGGAAACAAAGTTTCAACCTTTACCATCCGGGAATGGTATATAGGTGATATCTAATGGTTGTAGTTTATTTTCAAGCCTCTCACAAATCTTAGGCTTTGTACTCATGGTACTCTATAACACTGTAGCACAGACTCTGACTCACCTCCCGCATAGTCCGTGGCCACACGCCACCGCCGCCGCTGTTGCTTGTGTGCGCCCCAGCCGCTCACGCCTCGCATCCGCAACAGCTACACCGCGCCACCAGCCCCCGCGTCCTGGGCGGCGCCCGGCTGCATCCTCCTCTGGTTTTCTGAACTGGAGCAGAGTTTTGGGAGAGCAGGAGATCCAACTCCCATTCCAGCGTACCGAGGCAGCGGCGCCGGACCGGTGACACTCTGGCGAGCCGGCGGCGGCGGATCCGTGCTACTCCGGGGCTGTGGGCTGCGGGTGGTGTCCATTGCCTTCTTCTATCGCCGACTTCGTCAGATCTACGGTCGATGACACACCACCGGGAGCAAGCAAAAGAAGCAGATCTTGGGGCCCTTGAAGGGCACCTCAGGCCGCCGGCCAATGCAACAATCGTCGTTGCTGGCCCCATCGTCTTCTTGATGTGAGGAGCCTCGATTCAAGCGCCGCCGCTGCTACCTCCGACAAGTCAACGCTGTTATAAACGAATAGCAATATAAACGACGAAGAACAGTAGATCAAACATAGGGGACACGGGATTTTAACGTGAAAAATTCTCCCAAGGAAGAAGGAAAAAACCACGGGCACCAGCCAGTAAATCTTCACTATATTGGGTGATGTTATAAACATTGGGGATTTACAACTTTTTCTTATCCCAAGACGACGGTTTACAGGAAGTATATATAGAGATGGAAAAACCCTAATAGGTGATGATCCATATCGCGACACTTCGGCCCAAGCCTCCCGGTGACGGGCCTCGCTTCGCTCCGTCAGAAGTTAGTCTTTATCTTGTACATAACTGAATTGGGATCACAACTCAACAAACTCCACCTTGAGACAAATTCCTTCTTGTAGTATAAAACGAACTTTCACCCTCAAACAACAAAGAAATACTTCCGGTGCCAAACAACCTCTTGGGCTAAACAGTTATACCAACTAAGCTTTAGCAAATCTCAAACTTAGCAACAGGAACCGGCTTTGTCAACATATCAGTAGGATTATCATGTGCGCTTATCTTGCATATCTTTAGCTTACCTTGCGCGACAACATCGAGAACATAATGGTATTTGACATCAATGTGCTTCATTCTCTCAGAGAACATCTGATCTTTAGTGAGACATATAGCACTTTGACTGTCACAAAACAAATTAATGCAAGAATTATCTCCATAAAGCTCAGCAAACAAACCTTTCAACCAAATTGATTCTTTACCTGCTTCAGCAACAGCCATGTATTCTGCTTCAGTGGTAGACAGGGCAACAACGGGCTATAATGTTGCCCTCCAACTCACAGCATAACCACCAATAGTGAACACATAACCTGTGAGAGATATCCTCTTATCCAAATCGACAGTAAAATCTGAATCTACGTAGCTAGTGAGTCCCTTATCAGTCTTGCCAAACTTCAAATAAGCATTTGTTGTGCCACGAAGATAAATGAAAATCCACTAAACAGCCTTCCAATGTTCTTTACCAGGATTAGCCATGTATCTACTAACCAAACTCATAGCATATGATAAATTAGGACGAGAGTAAACCATGGCATACATCAAAGAACCAACAGCACTAGAATATGGAACTCCTGACATGTACTCAAAATCCTCATCCGTACTAGCACATTGTAAAGCTGATAATTTAAAATGAGGAGCAATAGGAGTACTAACAGACTTTGC
>NW_027098385.1:0-40000 GCF_019320115.1 Miscanthus floridulus | reverse complement strand
TTAGACTTGCATATAAAGGTTTCCAGAGTTTACGTTGTAAGATTTTGAAGTTTATGATCTAATGATTATATAGTCTTATCTAAATACTTGCAATCCGATTTAGAAACTACGATGATTTTGATAACCTTGCTTGACATGGGATTTTCAGACAGACCTATTAAGGTGTAGCTTTTGTAAGAATCAGAGTTTTGTTTGGCTAAAAATGGGCCTACCGACCATTTCAGACAGAACCTAAGGTATAGGATGCAAGGGGGGCTGGCTCACGCACGTGGACCATGGCCCATATATACCATTTTAGGTGTGTTTCCCTCAAAAACTTCCACCACCACAGTAACCACTGTAAACCACTACTTAATTTGCAGTACCAGTGTATTTGTAGACAACACGCTGGATCAGAGGGCCTGGGTTGTTATCCTCACAAAAGGTGGTCGCAATGTGTCTATGTGTAAAGCTTGACATGCCTAACTTTCTATATATTTTTCTACCATGTAGCTGAAGATGAGTGCAGTAGTAATAACTAATTAAGTAGCTAGCTCACGTATCTTCACAAAAGATTGAAGAGTCATCCATAGAAGAAATCAGTCTAGCTGAAAGTAACTGGCCACAATTATTTTTCCAACGAATCACATAGTTGGTTGGAGCCCTATGTGAGCAAAAACTCTTATGTGGCTGTCGGTAAAAAGGTATAGCTGGCTCTTTCAATTTCACTTGAAGTAGCTGTATATGCCGAGGTTGTCTAATTAGCAACATTTGACTCTAGCTATCTTGTCTTGGAAACCTGCCGGCTAGCTTAATGGTGCACGCCCTTTCCCTGGTTATTAGCTGTGTCTGTGTCTAAGTTTTCTGTTTTCTGTTTTCTTCAAAGGACTTGCTGTTGTGAAAGCAAATATGATACATATATAATGAGGGAATGGTAGTTTACAGAATGTAGAGAAGACACTGTTGGAGTTGTTCCAAATTCACTCCAGGATATAGGCCAGTCTTCTGACGGAGCGAAGCGGAGGCCCGTCACCGGAGGCTTGGGCCGGAGCGTAGCGGAGTCTGAAGCTGGCCCATCGGGTCTCGCCCCTGTGTTTGGGGGGTGCGGGGGGCGGAGCCCCCCGCGGTACGGTACGGTATATATACCCTTGCTAGGGTTTCGTGGAGACTTGATTCTCTTGTAAGCCGCCATAGGCGTGTAACCCAAACTCTTGAGATAGTGAGATTGTTGCTGGCTGGTGCCCGTGGTTTTTCCCCTTCACATCGGAGGGGTTTTCCACGTTAAATCGTGTGTCTCCTCTGTGGTTTGATTCTTTACTTCATATTCCTATACGTCGTTCATAACAAGTGGTACCGGAGCTTTGGTTGCTGTTAGGGTTCATGACGACGTCGATGAAGTTCGATCTTCCGCTGCTGAAACTACGACACGCGGTTCTCGCTATGGCAAGTCAAGATGCGGGGGATTCTGGCGCAGACTCATGACTATGATGAGGCGCTGGATAGTTTCGGAAAGAGGAAGGCCGAGTGGACTCCAGAAGAGATCCGCAAGGATCAGAAGGCGCTCGCCCTAATTCAGTTGCATCTTCATAATGATATTTTGCAGGAGTGTCTGAAAGAGAAAACTGCTGCAGAACTATGGCTGAAACTGGAATCGATCTGTATGTCCAAGGATCTAACCAGTAAGATGCAGATGAAGATGAAGCTGTTCACCCTGAAGATGAAGGAGGAGGATTCAGTGATGAGCCACATCGCTGAATTCAAGAAGATCGTCGCCGACCTAGTGTCGATGGAGGTGAAGTATGATGATGAGGACTTAGGTCTTTTGCTGCTATGTTCTTTGCCAAATTCGTATGCAAATTTTCGTGACACCATACTTTTGAGCCGTGATGAACTAACCCTAAAGGAAGTTTATGAGGCTCTCCAGTCTAGGGAGAAGATTGAGAGGCATGGTGCAGAATGATGGGACGTCGTCCTCCAAGGGCGATGCTTTGCATGTGAGAGGCAGAACTGAAAACAGATCCTCCAATGATGGCAATGATGGTAGAAAGAACTACGAAAGGAGAGGCCGTTCAAAGTCCAAGCCGCATGGTAATAAAAAGTTCTGTGTTTATTGCAAGCTGACAAATCATAATGTTGAGGATTGCAGAAAAGTACAGAATAAGGAGAAGAGGAAAAACAAGTCGGCTGGTAAGGTCTCTGTTGCTGCTGCTGTGTCTGATGATGATTCTGGAGATTGTCTGGTAGTATTTGCTGGTTGTGTTGCTGGTCATGATGAATGGATTCTCGATTCCGCATGTTCATTTCATATTTGCACTAACAGAAATTGGTTTAGCTCGTATAAATCTGTGCAGAAAGGGGATGTTGTGCGGATGGGAGATGATAACCCGTGTGACATTGTGGGGATTGGATCAGTTCAGATCAAGACTGATGATGGCATGACACGCACGCTGAAAAACGTCAGGTATATACCAGGGATGTCCAGAAATCTTATCTCATTGAGCACGCTTGATGCAGAAGGTTACAAATATTCCGGTTCAGATGGCGTTCTGAAGGTATCAAAAGGTTCTCTTGTTTGCTTGAAAGGTGATCTTAATTCCTGCAAAGTTATATGTCCTTAGAGGGTGTACTTTACCTGGTTCTGATTCCGCTGTTGCTGCTGTTACTAATGATGAACCTAGTAAAACTAACCTTTGGCATATGCGTTTGGGACATATGAGTCACCATGGTATGGCAGAATTGATGAAGAGAAACCTGCTGGACGGCTGCACTTCGAGTAAAATAAAGTTTTGTGAGCATTGTATTTTCGGGAAGCATAAAAGGGTACATTTCAACACTTCTGTTCACACCACTAAAGGTACTCTTGATTATGTTCATGCTGATTTATGGGGTCCTTCCCGTAAGTCCTCACTTGGTGGTGCTCGTTACATGCTTACAATTATTGATGATTACTCTAGAAGGGTTTGGCCTTATTTTCTGAAACAGAAAGATGATACTTTTGCTGCTTTTAAGGACTGGAAAGTAATGATAGAAAGACAAACTGAAAGGAAGGTAAAATTGCTTCGTACTGATAATGGTGGAGAATTTTGTTCGCGTGAATTTAATGATTATTGCAGATCGGAAGGTATTGTTAGGCATCACACCATACCCCATACTCCACAACAGAATGGTGTGGCCGAACGCATGAACAGAACCATCATATCCAAGGCCCGTTGCATGCTGTCTGATGCCAGGATGAGCAAGCATTTTGGGCTGAAGCTGCTAATACTGCCTGTTACTTGATAAACAGGTCGCCTTCTATTCCACTAAATAAAAGAACTCCCATTGAGGTATGGTCTGGTACGCCTGCTGATTATTCACAGTTGAAAGTTTTTGGATGCACTGCTTATGCTCATGTTGATAATGGAAAATTAGAGCCTAGAGCTGTTAAGTGTCTTTTCCTTGGTTATAGTTCGGGAGTCAAAGGCTATAAATTGTGGAATCCTGAAACAGGAAAGACTTTTATGAGCAGGAGTGTTGTTTTCAATGAATCTGTGATGTTTACTGACAGTTTGCCCTCAGATCATGTTCCAGAAAAAGAGCTGCAGCGTATGCGCATGCAGGTGGAGCATGTTGATGATGACACAGGTGTGCAGGTGGAGCCTGTTGATGAGCATGGTGACCATGATAATGTTGTTGCTGAGGATGATGCTCATGATAATGTTCAGCAAACTCCTCCTATTTTGCAGTTAGAGGAGGATTTACCTATTGCTCAACGCAAGTCAAAAAGGACAATTGCACCTCCTAAGCGTCTTATTGAAGAGTGTAATTTGTCTTACTATGCTTTGAGTTGTGCTGAACAGGTGAAGAATGTTCATGAGCCAGCAACCTATAAAGAAGCTATTCGTTGTGGTGATACTGAGAATTGGATTTCCGCTATGCATGAGGAGATGCAGTCTCTTGAGAAGAACAGTACATGGGAGATTGTACCTTTGCCTAAGAATAAGAAGACCATCAGCTGCAAATGGATCTTCAAGAGAAAGGAGGGTTTATCTCCAAGCGAGCCTCCAAAGTATAAGGCAAGATTAGTTGCTAAAGGCTACAGTCAAATTCCAGGTGTTGACTACAATGATGTGTTCTCTCCAGTGGTAAAACACAGTTCAATTCGTACTTTCCTTAGTATTGTTGCTTCACATGATCTTGAGCTTGAGCAGTTAGATGTGAAGACTGCGTTTTTGCATGGAGAGCTTGAGGAGGACATATACATGGACCAACCAGAAGGGTTCATAGTGCCTGGCAAGGAAAAATATGTGTGCAAGTTGAAGAGATCCTTGTATGGTTTGAAACAGTCCCCTCGTCAGTGGAACAAGAGGTTTGATTCATTTATGTTAGCACACAGTTTTAAAAGATCTAAGTATGATAGCTGTGTTTACATCAAGCATGTTAATGGATCACCTATATATTTGCTGTTATATGTTGATGATATGCTGATTGCTGCCAAGAGCAAGATTGAAATCACTAAGTTAAAGAAGCTATTGAGTAGTGGTTTTGATATGAAAGATCTTGGTAGTGCTAAGAAAATTCTTGGTATGGAAATTAGTAGAGACAGAAAATCTGGTTTGCTATTTCTTAGTCAACAAAATTATATCAAGAAAGTTCTTCAGCATTTCAACATGCAAAATGCTAAGGTTGTTAGTACCCCTATTGCACCTCACTTTAAGTTGTCAGCTACTCAGTGTCCTAGTACAGATGCAGAGATTGAATACATGTCAAGGGTTCCTTATTCTAGTGCTGTTGGGTCTTTGATGTATGCCATGGTTTGCTCTCGTCCAGATTTGTCATATGCTATGAGTCTTGTTAGTAGATATATGTCTAATCCTGGCAAAGAACATTGGAGGGCAGTTCAGTGGATTTTCAGGTACCTCAGAGGCACAGCAGATTCCTGTTTAAAGTTTGGAAGAACTGATAAGGGTCTTATTGGCTATGTGGATTCTGATTATGCTGCTGATCTAGACAGGCGAAGATCACTTACAGGTTATGTGTTTACTATTGGCAGTTGTGCTGTGAGTTGGAGGGCTACTTTACAGTCAGTTGTTGCTTTGTCTACTACTGAAGCAGAATATATGGCTATTTGTGAAGCGTGCAAAGAATTAATTTGGCTGAAAGGTTTGTACGCTGAGCTTTGTGGAGTTGAATCTTGCATAAGTTTGCACTGTGACAGTCAAAGTGCAATTTACCTCACTAAAGATCAGATGTTCCATGAGAGAACTAAGCACATAGATATCAAGTATCATTTTGTGCGTGATGTGATTGAAGAAGGTAAGCTGAAGGTATGCAAAATTAGTACTCATGATAATCCTGCTGATATGATGACAAAGCCTGTTCCTGTTGCTAAGTTTGAGCTGTGCTCAAGCTTAGTTGGTTTAATTGGATAGTCCAAGAGACTATTGTTGGCACCAGTGGTTTTCTATCTTTGTTATGTTCAGGATGAAGGGTTGATTTATGATACAAGATGAATTTGTCTCAAGGTGGAGTTTGTTGGAGTTGTTCCAAATTCACTCCAGGATATAGGCCAGGCTTCTGACGGAGCGAAGCGGAGGCCCGTCACCGGAGGCTTGGGCCGGAGCGTAGCGGAGTCTGAAGCTGGCCCATCGGGTCTCGCCCCTGTGTTTGGGGGGTGCGGGGGGCGGAGCCCCCCGCGGTACGGTACGGTATATATACCCTTGCTAGGGTTTCGTGGAGACTTGATTCTCTTGTAAGCCGCCATAGGCGTGTAACCCAAACTCTTGAGATAGTGAGATTGTTGCTGGCTGGTGCCCGTGGTTTTTCCCCTTCACATCGGAGGGGTTTTCCACGTTAAATCGTGTGTCTCCTCTGTGGTTTGATTCTTTACTTCATATTCCTATACGTCGTTCATAACAGACACCACGTTGCCCAAACAGACAAATGCAAATAACATAGCATAGCTACACATTTGTGTTAACATAGTATAGCTACGCATTGACACGAACTTCTTCTCTTTCTCAGACAAGAATTAATCACTACGAATGAACTGTTGTATTCGATAGAGTAGAGTTTCAGAGGAAGAAGGAGAAGAGGATTCAGAGAGAAGACAGCAGGGAATAGATAGAATATTCAGTTGCAATTCAGTTATCCTTTCCCCTCTCGACCACCAGCCTGACATTTATACCACGCCATACAAGGCCACTAGGCCCAAGCCGCTTCGGCCCAACAGACTCCCAACGCGCCCAGACAATACTTTCAGCCACTCTTCGCCACTTGCATTGCCGGACGAGTCTTGGTGCCATCATCCTGATGACGCTGGAATTGCAGGGACAAGGAAGAGCTTCTCCTTTCGGTGTAGTGATATCCCAAACACCTCTGACATATCAACAACACCTCCGCCGGTACCCTCATTCTGAAGCTTCCAATCGAAATGCTACATCAGATTTGGTAGCATAATCTCAATAGTGGCAATCCCAAAATTTATCCCTGGGCAATTCCTTCGTCCAGCTCCAAACGGCAGAAACGCGAAATCTGTGCCCTTCATATCAGGGGCAGCTGCTGCTGCTTCAGAACCAGAACCTTCCTGCTCGAGAAACCTCTCGGGCATGAATTCCTCAGCCCTATCCCATGACGCCGGGTCTCTCCCGAGAGCCCAAGCGTTGACGAAGATGCGTGTTCCCGCAGGGATCCAGCAGCCATTGATGTCGCAGTCTGTGGTCGAGAGGCGTGGGATAAGGAGTGGCCCTGGTGGGTGCAGCCGCAGCGTCTCCTTGACAACTGCCTTTAGGTATGGCATTTTGCTGAGGTCCTCCTCCATCACCACCATGTCTTGATTTTTTCCTGCGGATGCAAGCAGCAGTGGCGTCGTCGTCCTTATCTCTGTTTGGAGTCTGGCCATAACGTGTCTGTTCAGCATGAGGTCAGCCATGGCGTAGTCCAGTACCAGATATGATGATTCTATGCTCGCTTGAAACGTCTCCTGTGTCAAGAGATCAAATTTCAGAATTATATATATATATATATATATATGGATACTGTGTATTTACCGAGTGTGAGTAACACTCGGCAAATAGTGCTACACACTCGG
Organism: Miscanthus floridulus; assembly: GCF_019320115.1. Classification (NCBI taxonomy): domain Eukaryota; kingdom Viridiplantae; phylum Streptophyta; class Magnoliopsida; order Poales; family Poaceae; genus Miscanthus; species Miscanthus floridulus. The sequence goes on along the minus strand of NW_027098385.1, from coordinate 32,952 downwards.
CAAACTCTTTACCGAGTGCCACACTAGGTAAAGTGGACTCGGCAAACAACGACTCGGTGAAGTTATTTTACCGAGTGTCTAATATCGGAGCACTCGGAGCAGAGAGTTACCGAGTGCTACAATGACACTCGGTAAACAATTATGACTTCACGGTCGTCAGCCTCCAAACTGACCGTTAACGGCGACGTTTACCGAGTGTCACTAGCAGCACTCGGTAAATAAATTAGCATTTCGTGATTAAAATAATTCCGCAAATAAATTTTTTGAATAATGTTTACTGAGTGTAGCTCCTAACACTCGGTAAAATAATAACCATTTTCGTGATTAAAACAATTCCGCAAATAAACTTCAGGAATAATGTTTACCGAGTGTTCCCACTCGGTAAAAAGTAGTCAAATATTTCCGAGTGGGGACCTGGCACTCGGTAAAAAATGGCACCGAGTGTTTACCGAGTGGGGAAGCGGCACTCGGTAAAAAATGGCACCCTCGGCAAAATTCACAGAATCAGAACCAATTTGGTTCTGTTCGCTGTTTTACCGAGTGCTACACTCGGTAAAACTGACAGAATCTCTGTTTTACCGAGTGCTACACTCGGTAAAATATGTCCACAGAATTTTTTTTGTTTGTTTCAGTGCATATCCAGTCACAATAAGCAACAAAATCACAGGAAATTATAATAACATGACAGATAGGCAATATATATCACATATATGTCCACAAATGTCACATCCACTCACAATAACAAACATATGTCGACAAGCACCATGCAAAGTCCACAAACACCATCAACATATGTCCAAAGTCCACAAAGTTCAACCAAGTCCACAGTTCAACATACAAAACTATCAAACAAGGTCGGATGGCCTGTCGGATGGTCGGAGGCCAGCGGAGAAACGGAGTCAAGTCCAGGTCTTGATCACCCTGCATATCGTTGTTCGATCCAGCTGTAGAAGGTCCCTAGAATGAGATTGCACATGTGAGTTATCTGGATCAAAGCAAATTCTAAGGTCTAAGCTATGGTAGGTCAAACTAAGGTATAAGTCGAAGGTAGCTCTATATGACACGAAAGTGAAGAGTGCATCTAAGTGACTCACAGGAGTGCCGTCGCGCGGAGGTGGAGGCACCAACGGTATCATCGGCGGCGGCGGAGGCGGTGGAGGCTGGCCCATGCTCTGAGAAAAACGGGCCATGTACTCGTACCAGTCCTTGTGCGCCTGCTGGAAGGCCTCAAGCTGGGTCTGCACTCGCGCCCTCTCCTGTGCCAACTTGGCCTGGTGCGACAGCTCGAGGGCCTGAAGCTGGCTCTGTGAGGCCTGCTGTGACTCCTGCAGGGCTTCAATCTGGGCCTACAATTATTTATCACATAGTTAGAATGCAAATAAAGAACGAGTAGAAAATGAATGGACAACGAATGCAACAGAACTAACCTGGAGTGCTACCACCTGGGGCTGTGAGCGTGGGCGTATGGCCGGACTCGAACTCGTGCTCCGGGCTCTAATGTGGGCGAGTGTCTGAGTGTTGGCCGTGTCTATGGTGCTGTTGCCCATATAGTACCGCCCGTGTGGCTTACCTGGTCCCAACCTCATGACGATGTCACCCTTGAGGTCAGCGGTGCTTGGATCAAATTCTGACCCATGGATCTCTCTCGCCATCGCCGTGTACTCGCTGAGGCGCCTGTGCACGCTCGGGTTGTTGTATGCCTCGGACGGGTCCTCCGGGTTGTAGACGAGGTCGGGGTCCTTTGCCTTGCCCTTGTGTGCCAAGGCATATGCCTTGAACGAGGCGCACTCCTGGCCGGGGTGGAACCGCGTCTGCAGGAAGAAGCACAACAATAAGATATTATGCATTCAGAAGTTAGCATAGCAACAACGTAATGAAATCCGCGTACATATCTAGCTGCATATTCCTTGAGGGTAGTGGGGCCTTGTTTGTGCGAGGAACCCTGCATCATCGCACGGCAACGTGAGCGTACGACATGATATTGCTCGTACTCCTCACTCAACCACTTGTCCACAATGGCCTCCCAGCAGTTGTCCATCCCCGCACACCAAGCAGGAGGCACCTGCACGTACACGAGCACATGACAAATCCTAAATCAATTTCAGTGCAATTAATCGCAAACGATGTAATCTCATGTTTATCGTCAAGTATTGCTCCTTAGTCAGGGGCAGGTGCACTGCCTGCGCTCTGGTGACTCTGTGTGCTCTGCGGCCATGGTAAATTCTTCTGCACAGGAGCTTTGTCTCGTAGAAGAGGTCCTGCACTCGGTGAACACAGACTCTGTTCACCACGTCATCCGCGTCCTCCCTACGTACTCCCTCCGCCAAGGTGTAGTAATCCTATAAGCAAATACAGTCAGTAATATACAATTAATGTGATGTTATTATCAGCATAGTGCGATGAACACGTACCCACAGTTCTTTCATCACCCGGTCGGCCTTGCTGTTATAACACCTGCCAGCTCGATCAGTCTGATCGCTGGCGGCATGCCAGTGGGACCACTTCATGGCGGGCTAGACAACACCATTGATCCTCACCATCCTGGGGTATTGCAATCGAGAGCTACCTGAGCAGAACAATAATCAGACAGCATTACTCAAATCTAAGAACAGAGTAGTGCATGCCTAGTGATATCATATCAAAACAGCTCAATATTAGATCAATCAAATGGAGAAAATTATTATTGGACTGTGACTGCAAGGTCATAGCATTGCTGACTCTTGATAATGATGTCACTGTAGGGAGCTATAAATAAATTAGCTAAAGGAAGTGCAGACACCAATCTTTGTGACAAAATAAACCTACTTACACTTATGTAATTTGCAGACTATGGGTAGAACAAGTCAGTCCACCATCAATCACCAATAGTAAAAATAATAAGATATAAACATTCAGTATACACAGTATCCCGTAGTGGCTTCTTCTGACCGAATCACTGATCGGCGTAAAGCATTCAGTATGCATTGTTAATGTTATAGCATAATTAAATGCATGTACTCCTAGTACTCTATATACCCTTGAATGCCGCCTCGGCCTTCATATTCTTCCTGGTGCAGTCGGCGCATTTGGCGAGGCCGACGACCACCGAGGAGGCCTCGCTGGAGGCAGCGCTTGCGACGGCGATTACCATCAGCACGTCGCAGACGCCGGGGAGAAGGCCCCCAAGTGTCGTAGCCATGTTTGGAGGATGGATAGATGGATGACTCGATGAGATGGAGAAAGGCAATGGAATGCTTGCCTTATATAGCCCTATGCATTGATCAAACACAGCTCGATCTTACATGCATGCACGCATGATCATGAGGTGAGGCGCGCCAGCACACACATAATTTTGGCGCCGAAATTGCAGACCGGCCGGGAATTAATGCCGTCCATTTGAGTTGATCAATCACTTCATCAGGTTCAGCAGACCGCTGTGCTATTCTTGCAAAGCTGGCCGTGCCCAAAAACCAAGAACAGTATATATTTGGACTAATGAACCAGGGGAGGAATAAAGGGCCACACCATAAGAATCAGCATCTTTATCCCTAGCAAAATCTTCACATTTGGAAACTAAAAAAGGGAGCTTCATTCATTCTCTGGCGACTACAAGATCTGCACGAGCACTCCTCGTTTCATTCACAGTGTTGCAATCGACTGAACTTATTAAGGCACTACTTTGATTCGAACCAGCTTACTGGTGGACAGGAAAGGACAAAGAAGCAAACTAAGGTTCTTTGAACCAGGGAAACAAGCCTAGCTGACATCGAGCAATCGAAGGGGCAGAAAATTCAATTTCTTTTGCGCACCTGGAGAAGGCGGCGGCCCTGGCCGTACAGGTACAGCGGACAAGTCACGGAATCAGTCGAGCTCGTCGTTGCGCTCCCTTCCGTGGTCTTCGTCTCGGGCGCCAGATCGAGGCCAGGGAAGCCGCAAGGACGGGAGCAGGTGGCATGGCCGTCGCCGGCCGGCGAGATGCAAGCTTCCGGACGGTGAGTGTGAATGGGCAGTTCGGCACGGGAGCGAGCGAGAGAGGAACGGGAACGATAGGCGGCGGTCGTGGAGGGGAGGAGGCGCCGGCGACGGTGGGGAGGCGCCGGCGACGGCGTGGAGCGCGCGGGCGCGGGGAGGCGCGGGCGCAAGTGCGGGGGACGGCGGGGAGGCGCCGGCGCGGGGGACGGCGGCGGTGCGGCGGGGATGCGCAGGCGTGTGCGGTGTGTGTGTGTGTGTGTCTGCACGATTTGAGGGAGAAACGGCTGGTACATGTGGGCCTGGTACATGTTTACCGAGTGCCCAGATCTACGGCACTCGGTAAACAGAAGCACCGCAGCCCAATAACATGTGGGCCTGGTACATGTTTACCGAGTGCCTAGATCTACGGCACTCGGTAAACAGAAGCATGGCAGCCCACTGTGGCAGACAGGTGGGCCGTGGCTAACCTTTACCAAGTGTTCCCACTCGGTAAAAAGTGCATACAGTGGCAGACAGGCAGCCCACTGTGGCAGACAGGTGGGCCGTGGCTAACCTTTACGAGTGTTTGAGGTCACACTCGGTAAAAGTATCCATTATTTCATGCAAAACAAAAATGAAAAAATGCCAATTTAATCCTAAAATTCACCAAACTTTCACATGAACTATTTCATGTCATCTATTTACTATCTAAAAAATTTCAAGTTCAAATCATAATGTTGAATTTCACTCTTAATAGAAATCCTATTCGTCATTGTGAATGTTTAGCGTCTCTTTGGGAGATGTACCGGTTCGGCAGCGACGAATGTAAAAATACTTCCGAAACGTTATGAAAATTTTTCTATAACATAGATGTATGCTTCAATGTTAATTCTTCCAATCTCGTGATTTATCGAGTTCGATTTTAATTATTACAATTAAATTTACACGATATGTACCTAATTTTCATAAAGAATGAAAATTTTGTGAAATATAGTAAATAAATCGAAATAAACACCATATTTTGGAATGGAGTACTAAATATCATATGTGGATAGAGGAAAAAGAATGAAGGGAAAAACAAGAAATTTGGTTGAAATTTACCGAGTGTTGCGCCAATACACTCGGTAAAAGATAGTGTTTACCGAGTGTTGTGCACTTACACTCGGTAAAACTTTATTATTACCGAGTGCAAATACTTATACACTCGGTAAACATGTCATGCCGTGACGCCGTTTGGCGTACGGTTGGTATACTAGGTGACGTGGCACCTCAATACCGAGTGTCCGTTTTTACCGAGTGTACCCCTTCGGTAAACTTGTAGTTTTACCGAGTGTCTGAGGTTACCGAGTGTTCGTACTCGGTAAAGCGGTATACTACCGGGTGTTTATGTTTTCCGAGTGTTGGCACTCGGTAAGTAATGTTTTTCGAGTGCCCCGACTTTTGACACTCGGTAATTGTCGGGGCACTCGGTAACTAGACAGTCTCCGGTAGTGTATATGCTTATATGAATTATTTAAAACTTTTTCAACGTCCTTATTTTTTTATTATATACAGTACAGATTATCTGCTGTATATCTTGTGGCCAGGTGAAACTCCCCCTCTCAAAAACCTGAATTTTTTGTATTTGTAATCTCATTTCCTTTTAAAAAAAATCCCCTCTCACAAACCCAATTTTGTCTTTAATTTGTCAATCTCACTTCCTTAAAAAAAAGCTTTCCATCTCACAAACCCAAATTTTGTCTCTGCCACCTTACTTTCGTGGAAGAGCTTTGTGGCTGGTAGGCCACGCTCACAAACCCAAACTTTGTCTTTGTAACTTGACTTCTTAGGCGAACCTTGTGTCCGGTGGATAATTGGCGGTGCCCACAGTGGCGATGAGCTCGTCGAACAGCTGGTCCCACCTCCTGTGGACCCTCTCGGCTTGGGCACAGATGAGCCTCCTCAGCAGCTCCATCCTCGTCAACCTCGGGAAGTAGTCCTCCATGTTGAACCCCCCAAGCAGGGCGACATTCATGTTGACCAGCTCCCTCAGCATCCTATTACGCCCTCCCGCCCGGTGCGACTCTCCCAGGACCGCGCGGCACACCACGTCGTTGGCGTACGCGCTCACCACCTCGCTCATGTCCACCGCCGTGCCGGTGCCGTCGTCCGCGCTCGCCGCGGCGGCCTCACGGACCTTATCGAGGACGACGCGCACCTCGTCTAGGCGGCCACGGCGGAAGGACTCCACCTTCCTGACGCTGAGCATGCGCGCGGCGACCACCTTCCTGGACCGCCGCCACTCGTCGCCGTAGGGCGCGAAGCCGACGCTCCTGGCGCTGTAGAACAGGATGTCGGCGACCGGTGACCACGGCCTTGACGAGATGACGTGGTCGTGCGTGCGCAGGACGGCCACCGCGGCGCGCGGGGACGAGACCACCAGCGTCGGCAAGGCGCCGAGGCGCAGGAGCAGCAGGCCGTCCCGGCCGTGCTTGGCGGCGAGGTCGCGGAGGGAGGCGTGCGGGAGGGAGCCCACCAGGTGGAGGTGCCCGATGATGGACAGCTACCCGGGAGGCGAAGGCGGGAGCGGCAGCTTGTTGTTATTGATGCGTCATCTTCTTCTGCTAGACGTTGCTGCGACGTTGATTGATGCCACGAGTAAGAGAAGAAGCGACGAGACGAGCAGCAGAAGCTGCAGCAGCTGTGTGGATGTGCCATGGACGAACAAGGAGCTGCAGGTTGTGCGCTGCTGCTGCTACTGCACTAGCCATGTCACTCTCTCTAGATCTGGCTGAGTACAGTGTTTTTGGCAAGCGGTTTTGAGTGATCCGTGATCAGCCTGCCATGGCGTCAATCACTATTTATATAACAGAAGAAGACGTATATTAACATACACGACGTGGCAATAGTATGGGTTCAACCGCGCCAGCGGCCGGAATACTCATTATTTCTGGATACATAGTAGACATAACTTATATCAAGGTATGAATCTAGAAAAGCAAAAAAGTTTTATAATTTAGAACATATAAAATAGGTGTGTTATCATATCTGTCTTGGATTATGAAAGAAAGCTACAAAAGCAAAGAAAAAAGCTTCCGCATTCACAACAAATCCTCCTTGCTATTGATTTATATGGTCCTATAGATTATTTCATCTGCGTTAATTGCACAATTTTGTTTATATGAAATATATACCCTGATGGCTCCACCACTGCTCCACCCGTTTGGATCATTTGTGTCGCTAGCGCTAGCTAGCTGTAGACTATCTCCCCTTTAAAAGAGAATTAAATTCTAATTCCATTCTTATATAGTTAATCAATTTGTTTTTTCTCAAATTTATAAAAAATAGTGTCAATATTTATAACAGTAAATATAGGTGTATTCTAAAAATATGTTATATAACAAATCTAATATTATTTATTTGATATCATAGATAGATAGATATTTATATCTTTGTATAAATTTTATCAATACAAAAAAATAGTTTAACTTGGTGTTGTTACAATTGCGGCAAAGGGGAGTATGTCTTATTAGTGATTTTTTTGAAAGATATGTCGTATTAGTGTTCGTTGTTATTTTTTATGATCCTCACACTAGTGCAGGACCGAGCATCAGTCCTGGTTGGGAAACCCCCTTTAGTCCTGGTTTCCCCTTTAGTCCCGGTTCTGGAAACCGGAATTGAAAGTGGACCTTTAGTTCCGGTTGCTATTATCAACCAGGACTAAATGGCCCCAAGACCTTGTCTCTGGGCTAGCACATTTAGTCTCGGTTGATGTTTCCAACCGGTACTAAATGTTCTTTTTTTTCATTTCTTTCATTTTTCTTTTATGGTTTCTTTTCAATTCAATTCTTTTTTTTGTTTCAATTAGCTTTTCATATACGAATTCTACGCTACTAATATACATCCATATATACATATAAGGTTTCATTCAAGCATTATACATAAATAACACACTAAAATGTATGAAACTATATATGCATATATATACAAATATTTCAAGAGGTTATACATGCATGGAATATGTACATAATAAAGTAACAAAAAGCTTGTACTCATGTCCTTGGGATTTTTTATTCAACCCAAATCTTGAGTCGTATGGCTACTAGGTAGTATTTCTTTTGTCATAGTAGTACTCGCCATTGGGATCTATGACCTGATCCATAAGAAATCCTGACAATGCCTCTTGAATTGCTTTGATCTGGTTAGTTCGCAGGACCCTTTGCTGCATCCATTCAACCTTCAGTTCGAATGAAATGAAAAGTATGAATATATATGATTATATATATCAACACAATGGTAATAAATAAATTGTGTATATTTTTTACGTACTTTGAGGACCTCTTCACTTGTTTTCATCGAGTACTGCATGAGGAACTTGCAAACGTAGTATCCACATAAGTTGTTCCCCGATTCCTGCTGTAGACACCACTTTATGAGAAAAAAATCATCATCAACCAATGAAGCATGGTAATAACGAATTGAACTAAATAAAGATGCGGTGACGTAGCTATTACTTACTCGGTATTAGACTATCACTACTATAGAAAAACTTTTGCGAGGCATTTGGAAATTGTCTTCAGAGGTGGGCGGCCATTTGAACCACCTCGGTTAATGCCCAGGATTAACCGAGGCGATCATTTTTATTAACCAAGGCGGTCACAATTAACCGCCTCGTAAAATCGATTTACCGAGGCAGTCATCATAAGACAAACGCCTCCAAAAATAGTTTATTTTCGGAGGCGGTCGTCTTATAACAATCGCCTCCTTAAATCCATTTTCAGAGGTGGTTACACTATAACGCTCGCCTCCATAAATAATGGCCCAACAGGCAGCCCATCTCGGCCCCATATCGCGCTGATTGTATATATACTAGAGTTTCAGGGTTTCATTGGCACTCCCACTCCCTAGTCGCGCCCCCAACTCCCTAGCCATGCCCCTCCCCTCGCTCTCCCCATCCTGCCACCCCTCCCACTCCCCCATCATGCCCCTTCCACTCCCTAGCCCGGCACTCCCTAGCCTGGTCCTTCTCTCTCCCTCACTTGCCTCTCCCTCTCCCTTAGTGGCTCCTCCATCCCCCCCACAGACGACGCAGGGCGGCTCCTCCCTTTCCCTCTCCTCTTCATCTCCCTGCCACTCTCTGGTGGCGGTGGCAGGCGGTGGCGTGCAACCGGGCGGCACGGGGCCGTGGTGGCGCACGGCCAGGCGGCGTGGGGGTGCGGGGTCAAGCGTCGTGAGGCGCGCAGTGTGAGGCACATGGTGGCGCGGGGTTGGGCGGCGCGTGGAGGTAGGTCAGCTCTCCCATCTTCCTCTCTTCGTCTCATCACTCTTCCCTCTCTCTTTGCAGATCAGGAGCTAGCGAGCAGTGCCCCTCCCTCTCCCTCTTCTCCCACAGGCGAGCAGCACCCAAATCTGGTGAGCGGGCCGCCCCCTGCTCTGACCACGCCTGGATCCAACGTGGAGGCGAGGAGGAGGCTGGCGTGGAGGTGAGGAGGAGGCCGGCGTGGAGAGGAGCAGCCAGCGGAACCGAAGCAGGGGGGTGTGGAGGCAACGGCGACATCCTGCATCGCTGGATGTGGCTAGTGAGCTCAGGAACGGGCTCATCGATAGGCTCAGGAACAGGCTTGCCAGCGGGCTTAGGATTTTGTTTTGTTTTTTTTATCGATTAACCGAGGCAGGCGGGGCAACCGCCTCTGTTATTCTTGGATTAACCGTGACCTTTGAACGGAGGTGGTTGCCTTTGCCCACCTCTGATAATGAAAAACGCCTACCTAGGTTAAGTTTGCTATAGTAGTATATATCTAGAGGCACGAGACAATTACCATTATGGTGTTTCTTAGTGAACGTAGCCCAAGCACTACCCAAGAAAATAAATAAATGGAGTTATTCCCCATAATATCAATACAATGGCATTAGAGAGCATACAGTGTGCGAGACCAAAATTACCACTAGAGAATATCTATCATATCTTGGTAATCTTTTCAAGGTTTTCTCAATGAGTCAAAGATTTTTATATGACTACTAGGCATATCGCTGACCAGCAGTATCCAGTGAAAGCTGCATGTTTATACGCAGGCATAACTTATTAATTAAAGTCAACATGGAGTAAGCAAAATAAAATATGCACAAGACATGAACACTCACTTGAAGTTGTAAGGGAAGAGTATCATTGTCTTATCATGTTTGTTATCTAAGAACCTCAACATATTCTTCTCCACTTGAGGTCACCATTTAGCATATGGAGTAACTTTGTCCTTGAATATGCAATACGGATCCATGAAACCAACATCCGTCATCCAATTTTTTGAGTTTTAGCATCTCATGTCTGCATATATATAGTACAAAAGGATATATAGTGCGAGGATAACTATATATAGACACCGAACTAACATGCAAGTTACTTTAATTGTAGAAAGAATCACTTATAGACACAAGCAGCTAAGGAGAGATTTGTCGAGAGCGTCCTGGTGTAATAGTCGATGTAATTCATTGAACTCAATATGTATAATGTCATAGCCACTGAAGTAATGCTCTGATCTAACTCTAGCAAGAAGCCATTGCTCGCCCTTCTTACACACATCTAAGTAACACTTGTTTAACAAGTACATTTGCATACCCATTGATGACCAGGACTTAGGGTTGACAAGACTCCTACCATACTTATAGGTCCGGAATATATCAACGCACTTGGCTTTTGGTATCGATGTTCCCCCTCGATGAGTTGTTCCGGTGTGTGAGGCCTATTGCATCCATCAAGATATTGAGTTGCTCCAAATCGATTGGACCACCTTGTGCATTTGTATAATCATTGTCAACAACTAGTGGGTCGACAGATTGCAAAGATTGCTACCTGAGCTATACAACATCTTTCCCTGCTTTCTTTGCTTTCTGCGATGCCTTATATGACTTGTCGAGAGAGCATTCATGGTCCGATAATGGTGAGGGCTTATGTCTCTCACGCAGCCTTTTCTCGCATTCATTTATTTTTCTCCTTAGTTCTTGTTGAGCTAGGAGCTATGGCTTTGGCGGGTTTCTCCTTTGTTCACACTTCTCTGCTACATCTTTCCAAAAAGCAACCCAATCTTTTTTTTGCCGCCGCTATTGATTCCTCATCGGACTTCTTGTAAGGCAGCTTCTTCAGAGGGGGCTTTATTTTATGGCTGGCTTTCTTCTTCACTGGGGGCGGGGACCTCCTCTTATGCCTCTGTGGTGCGGGAGGTGAAGGAGGGGGAGGCAGAGGTGGGGGAGACCGCCTTGGAGGAGAAGGAGATGGAGATGCAGTCGTGCCATGGATCACATCATCATCGTCTAGAGCACTCTGATGACCAGGGGATGGAAGAACTGGACTTAGGTTGGGAGACCTGTGAGTACAAAAATGATTGAGAGCAAATGGCTATTTACGCTAGAAGCCAACAATTGGGAATGATTATTGAAAAATTGTTTTGTTCACTTTCATCCACACCTATGATGAGATAGTTGAGGAGGAGGCAATGGTACCCTAGCTGGATGTTCATAAGAGTAAATCTTAACTAATCAAAAGAGTTCATAATCAAAAGAACCACAAACACTCACTTAGCGGGGGAACCCGACAAAGTATAGCGCAGGTGTTCGTTGAGGTACAAGACGGGGAGACACCGACAAGTCCGATGCTTCCCCGAACTCTCCCTCACATCTCTCCTTGTCCAAGTCTACTAGCTAACTAGGGCCTAAGCCCTTTGGAGTGATGCTCTTGTGGTGTAGCTCTTTGCCTTAAGGTGTTGTTATAGAGGGGGGGTGCCCCTCTATTTATACAAGGAGTAGAGGCGGTGCAGTAGCTATTCTTGGCGTGTCCCTAGCTTCCACCACCTTAGCATGTCCACATGCCACCGCATGTTGAAGGGGTAGACGAGAGGAGCTGCAGGAGGGTCGGCCACCCCTAGGGGTCGGCAGCCCCCTGACCAAGCCGCCTTGCCATCGCCTTTCGCGTGGTGGGCTATGGGCTAGACCTGGATTACTCCTTGGCAGGTGCTTTGTCTGGTTGAGTCTAATTGATGGGCGTCTCCCTTGTTCCTTTGCACAAATCAGCATCGGAAAGCGCCTTTCAGTGAATTTCTCCATGTATTTGTGTTTATGTCCTGTAAAATAGTATTCTCCAAATACATGTAGAACTAGGTCAATAGTAAATGCATATGTACTTAAGTTTGCTAGTTTCTCCTCTTTTATATCTTAATTGGCGGTCGTATTTGGTCGTTAAAGACCGCCAACAAGCTCCCCCACACTTACCCCTTTGCTTGTCCTCGAGCAAAGCTTAGGAAAAAAGTAATCATGAGCATACCATTCTAAGATATATGGCTGTACATGAAAGTTGTTCCAACACATACTTTACACAAGTGGAATATGTGGTGTTAGCTAACATGTTTTATTGGGTGGTTGAAAAGTGGAACAGTTCTTGAAACAAAGTCATCTTCCCAAATCACATCTTAGTAACTTGGAGTTTTTGAAAGTTTTTCTCAAGAAAAGCATAGTTCACCTTATACTCCTCAAATGGCACTCTCAAATCACTCAATGGTGTATAACTCCTACCAAGGCATAGTAGAGTTTTTCCTTCTTTTGTTTTCCCCTACTTCTCAAAAGGTTTATGTGGAGCTTTAGGTAGGGATAAACAATATAGCATACTTGTATTGCATATGTTGTAAAGTCAAATCAAGGATCCAAGGAGAGAAGTGCCATACTCTTAGATAAAGATGTGCATGTGTGTGGAAAAAGGTAAACTAAAACTATACTCCTTTTGTAGACATGATCTCTCTCTATAACTTATTGTTTTGAAACATGGATATCTTTCTCTCTCTCTTTTCCATACATGAGCCTTCTTGTGCTCATCATTTTTTTCTTTTGTACTTGGACCTTCATGTGTCCATTTTTAAGCTTTTTGCATAGCCCATGTTTCTTCTTCTAAACCACATATTTAGAGAGAGATCTTTATCTTTTTAGAACATGGAGTATTTGCCTAACAAATAGATTTTTGTCTACTCCCAGTGTAGGAGCAGAATTTTTGGTGGATGGAGGCATATTTTTGTGTACTCCTAGTGTAGGAGCAGCATGTATATGTGGGTGTTGATCTTGATCTTGGAAGCATGATAAATCTCTCAACAAGGGTCAACAAGACTTGACCTAACTCAACACAATAACAAGCACTTATGTGGAAGGCTTGAAAACTTGGTAGATGTTATGTTTGGCTTTGGTAGGTATTGCTCACCAATTGAGGAGTATGTGATAGTATGGTTTATAACATTTTTATCAAAACAAATTCTCCAAGCACTTTGAATAGAAAATGGTAGGATTTCTAAGTCAAAACTATATCACACCTCACAACAACTTAGTCAACATGATTTTACTATTAGAATATTTTCCCACAAGTATAAGTGTATGTATATGGAACAAACTTTATGCAAGCTTTTATCTTAAATATGTTATGCACATGTCACTTTTCAAATTTTTAAATGAAGTGTGGTTTGTAAAATTTTATCGGGGCAGTGTTGATCATGAGGAGATAGCAAGGATAAATTGAGTTTAGTTTTTTGTGATGAAGATTCATGTTTGTTCAAACTCAAAATTGTGGGGAGTAGAGGGTTGTGTTGCGCAAACCATCATTGAAGAAGGAGCTAAGTCAGAGGTGGTTTGACTAAACCAAAAGTTCAACCAATCCTCTCTTGAGCCATTTGTCCTGTCCTTCTACATGTTGGATCAATCGATGTTTGTGCAACGTGTTGGTGGGAGATCTCGAATATGTGTTCGTCATGCTTGAGAAATCTCCCTCACACTTATTGTTGTACCTGCTTTTATTTAACAAAGAAAACAAAAAGAAATAGACAAGGGCTCTACCAGCTGAAATACTAAGGAGCCTTAATTTTATTATAATTATTATTACTTTTTTGTTATTTATTATTATATTTTATTTTATTTTATGTGTTCACCCAACTTTTTATCATTTAGCATAAACAAGGCTAAGGTAAAGTTTGCAAAAAATAAGCATAGCCTTGATTTATCTCTATTGTAGATTACTTCTATTGTTTATGAAGATAATGACTCAAAGTTCATTAACCAAGATTAAACACCATGTCTAATTTTGAATAAAGGAGGCCATTTTAACCTAAGCACCATGCTTAATTTAAAAGGACCAATGGATGTACCATATGAATACATCCAAACCAGAACATATGACATAAATAACGGAAGCATGAACTTGTATGAGCAAAATCATATGGAGACAAACATGAGTTAATAAATTGGTGAAATAATTTTTTTCATATATATAGCAAGGTAGAGCTAACATCATCATTCGCCTTTTTCTAAGCAAGATGGTCTTTGGTGTGTATGGAACTTTTGGACTCTCACCATCCTCCCCCACACTTGAACTTTTGTATGAAAGTCAAGTGTGCAGGATCGGGGTCTCCTTTTGAGTGTGTTCCATTACCAAAGATCATCAGCGTATGTCTCCTGATTTCAGGCATCGTATATCCCGTGTTCTTCTTGATCTTTAACCTGAAAGGGTTAGCAACCAAGAATACCCGAAGGTGCATACTATCCTGTCAACAAGTTCTTGCTTTGATTAATAAGAAAGTTAGTTTTTTATAATAATCTTGTTTTTTATGATTGTATATATATATATATTTCTCATGATAATTCTAGGTATCTCCTGATAGTGCTTAATTTATGGTCTTAAGCTTGACCTTGGGAATTTCATCTTGCAGCTATCATTGTTGGTGTAGTTCCTAGCTTCACCACAAAGCATTGAGCATTTTTGTTCAAGCTACAAGGTTAGTACCACATTGCATCCACAAGATTTGCAATATTTGTGATACACATATGCATCCACAACCATCCTCTCAAATAGTTTCTAGACGAGGATCAAGAGGTGGTTGTGACCCTCATAGAAACACATGATGCTAAGTGAAACGAACTCTAGATACTTCGAAATTGAGCATGAAACGTGCGGGGTCTCAAAAGTAAAACTTTCATGCTCATCTATGGAATCACTCCTTTTGGACTCCAGAGTCGGTGTTTCACGTATGACCATGGCACGGGAGTTTTTGTTCCCAAGGGATGCATCATTGATTTGAGTCCACTATTGAAAACGATGTTTGGATGGCCAGAGGGACACGTTTTAACTTTGAGGGAGGGTGATAATGGAACGAACGGGGTTACAAATTTCACCTCTCTGAACGGGTCAATGATGCTCCGCTGTTGGGATATCTGAGTGAGTGGCGGAAGCAGTTTCTCCAAACTTTTCATTTAGGCTCCCTTGGGAGAGGTTTTCTTGGAAAAGATTGTCCAAGGGGTGGCCTATGAGAAGCTCAAACTCAAGGATGGCAAAGATATGGAAATCCATGTGAACCTCGTTTTTGTTTATTTCAATGGGCACGACCCTGGTAATTCCACAACATTCGAAGATAAGTCCCGAGGGACTTTTGAAAAGTTTGTTGGTTGGGACTAGTGGCATGTTGCCCAAAAGATTTTTTCCAATAAATTCTGATATGATGCTAGTTCCGACTATGGGGTTGTATAGGACTTCTACAATAGCCCCCTTAACGAACAAGCATGGTCGTGAAAGGTGAAAGAATCCGAATTGCTTTAGAAGAACGTTTTACTTCCATTAACCATTCCTTGATGGTTCTATCTTGGGGGAAATTTCTTTTGTGTGCTTTTTGTGCCGTAAGTGTTTCGAGGTATTGTCATAATCCTCAAATTTGATAGGGAACTCCAAAGGATGAATTAATCTTTCCTTCGTTGTTCGTGGTTCGGGTGAGGGTTCATGAGTCGAATCTAAGGATGCTAAAGGTTTTGATTCGACTGGTGAGGACTCCTCAACACTCGACGTAACTTTTGCCTGGAGGGATTTAGTTCTTATGATAGAAGAAGGGTGTATGTGTATGAAGTACTCAAGGAATTCTACTTGTTCCATCATAGTTTTGTGTGTAAAACGACCTTTGATAGTCACGTCTAGGCATAGATTAGCATCCATCTCAATACCCAAACAAAAGAGTCGCAGCAATATGCTATTGGGTAAAGACAAGTCTGGGTCGGCGTGTATTAACGTTGAAAGCCTAGCCCATGCTGCACCTATAGACTCCTTCTCATACTGCTCAAAGTCGAGGATCGCCCTTGGTAGAGAGTCAGTACGGGACATAGGGAAGAATGTAAGGTAAAACTTGTCTTTAAGTTCATCCCATTCCCCATTCGTACTTTCTATGAAAAATGTATATCATTGCTACGCCTTCCCCATGAGAGAGAAGGGAAACAATTTCCATTTCAGAGTTTCTTGTGTCATGCCTGAGATGCTCAGCCATGAACACATCTCCTCGAACTCTAGCATGTGATTGCAAGGGTTTTCATTTTCAAGCCCAGAGAAGGGTTGTGCCTGAACCATGGCTATACAACTAGGGTGGAGTCCGCTGCCAGATGAATGGTTTGGTTTTGGTGGTCGCTTAGCAAACTCACCCGTTGAAGCAGACCAGTATTGGATAGAAGTGGTTTTCATGGTGAAAATATTTTTATGTTTTTTAAATAACAAAAAGAAAAGATACAGATATGAGGACCAACTAGATTTGAAGAAAATACGACAACCATTTCCCAACAACGGCGCCAAAAAGCTTGTTGGTATTTCTTAACGCGAACAGAAAGATTTCGCAAGCGCACAGAATTACCGTAGTAGCTTTCACTCGAAAGTATTCAGGGTATCGTATTTTCCACAGGGAACGGAAGTACTTCTTCTAGCAAATTCGTCCAAGGACAACACAAGGGTAAAGTTGGCTAGGGTAGAGATGGATTCCTATGGTTATAGGGTCTAAGGATAGATAAATTCTACTTCTACTTGCTTACTTCAGGCGTCGGGTTTGTTGACAATTCTTAGCGTTGCTACTAAGAACAAAGTTGAATTTAGTCTCTAGTAACGGTGCCAGAAATGCTTGTTGCTATTTATTAACTTGTCACTTGTTTAAGTAGCCACCTATTGCTTACCTACATCTCCTAACATTACTTTACTAGGTTGTCATCCCTAGTGATGATGTCAGAGATGCTTGTTGGTAATACCTAGTATTAGTGCTGGAATGATACTAACCAGTTTATTAATTTATGTGACTAGGAAGAATATATAGATATGAAAAGGAAATCTGCAAGCGCACAGATAATTATACCATAGTAGCACTTTACCCAGTAGTATTCCAGGTATCGTTATTTATATTTTTATCATAGGGAAGATCTAGCATGGACATGTATTGATAACTTATACTATTGATGGAAAAGTAAACCATAACCAATATTCTACTCATAATAGGGGTAAGTCAAAGGATAAGATATATATATGATAAGTATTGCTCAATGATAATGATAAATCACTTAGAGTACTCCTTTCTATGGCATTAGCATGGTCAAGTCGAATATTAGAGGAATAATTCCTAAGTCATTTTTAATTACAAGTCAAAGCATACATTGAATGGTGCAATTATACCTAGTAGTCATTGCTAAAATCATCTTCATATGTACACATAAGTGATATTACTAAGGAAGATTAAGAACAAGCTTGTTCTTCCTTCGTAACTGGACCCTACATGCGTCTATATTCGTGGAGTGGACTACAAAAGACTCAACGGGAGTGTCATATCCGCGAGCTACCACATGACCCAGAATATAGGGTGTATCCATAGGTAAACAACATATAAGCACCATGCTTACACAATGTCGACCATTCACCCATGGTACCTTAGAGTGAGCACTATACGAACTTATGCATGGACATGATGATATTCTAATAATCAAAGTAGACGATGAACATTATAAAGAACATGGATCAGATGAATATTAATATTGCCATAACAATTGTATCTAGCATATAAAAATAATGGAGGTACAAAAGAGAGGGGGTACAAAGATTATACCAAACCACGCTCTTGACAAGATCGGGAATCTAAGTGAAGCCTGCTTGCCTCCCTCTAGACCTAGCCAACTAGCTATGCCCTAGAATATGGTGGAGCTCTAAGGATGATTAGGGTTTCTGTCTTCTCAAATGACTTGATGACTGGAGTTATTATGCCTGGGGGTGGCAGGGGCTGGTATATATAGCCCGGAGCATCCAACGTGAACCCTTGGATCAAACCTACTTAACGGATGGTGTAGAAGCAACCAAGGAGGCGGTGGAGAACCAACATTTGAAGGAGGGACTGACATGTGGGCCTAGGGGGTTGGGTGGCCTGGCAGTCTCTGCCTCTCTACCTCGGCGCGGAGTCCTTTCGAGTCTTCTAGAGTCTTCTGGTGTCCGTTTCTCTATGAATAAGCATGATGAAATCAGACATGTAGGTCCACCTTGATGGTTTTCTGGACAAACCCTACAGAAAATACAGATTCACTAAAACTCATGAAATTTGTTAGTTTAAACCCCTACACCTTCGTTCATGATTATATTTATGCCCTTATACATGTTATATTGACGATTTATAATGGTCGTTAACTTCCGTCAATAAACTCTCCCATGCTTAACCTTTGCTAGTCCCTTAGCAAAGCTAAACTTAGTAAATGGATCAGGAGTTTAAATATTAGTGAGAACATCGACGCAACTCCTTAAAAGTACACATGTGTTCAAACAAGAATTCTCCTCCGGATTAGAATGAACTGATCTGACTTTCAAACTTACCCATATTACCTTCAACCATGGGGCTTCTTAGACTTCACTTGGGTCTTGAGCAATTAAAAGACAGAATGATCAAGTCAAGCACTATGTCTCAAGTTCTTTGTTCAACCATTATTTCGGAGTTTTTATAGATTTTTAAAATAAAACTCAGAGCTTCTATTGTATGAGACTCTCAAGTCTCTCAATATATGTGGTATTTGTGGATCCTCACCAAGGCAAAAGTGATGTTATACCTTTCTTTCTTCCTACAACTAAAGCTTATGTGGAGCTCATAGGGGTGGAAAAAGCATAAAAGACCATACTTGCAATACATATATTGTAAAGTCAAACATCGGATCCAAAGAGAGTTGAGTCATATAATCAAATCAAGATGTGCATGTGTGTGAATGTATGGTGGATATATTTGGTGGCTAACCTAATTCTACTATGCTCCTTGAAAACATATCTCTCTTTTGAAACTTAGAAACAATTTTGCAAGAGAACATAGGCTATCTTATTCATCTCTTCTTCTCTCTTTTTTCAGATGAGCATCTCTTTTTTTTCTCTCTCTTTTTATGAATAACTTTTGCATAGCCTCATGCTTCTTTTCTGCAACAAAACTTTTGAGAGATAGCACAAGAACTTGGAGCATTTATTTGGTGCATATCTGTTTACACCAAAATTTGGGAGGAAGGACGCGGGAACTCGCAGGCTTTCAAGGTTGTGCCAGTCAAGAAAGATCGATGTCAGCCAATTAAAATACAACTCTAGAATCAGATATATTAGGGTGACGTCAGCAGACAGCAATGATGAACTAAGGTTGGCACCGGGAAATTACATGTTGGACTCTACAAAAAGGGAAAAATTAGAGTCCAAGTTATCTTAAATTAGGAATGTTTTCATTTTATGCCAAAGGTTGTAACAAATAGTGCTCGAGTAGGACTCGTGTTTAGGCTCCGGGTATAAATACCAAACCCCGACTATTGTAAGGAATCAACCAATCAATCAAATACAAGTCAATTACTTTTTTCGGCTCCGGCCACCCCTTAGGAGTAGGAGTAGAGTAGATCTCAGCGAGTTCTTTGGCAAGTATGGCTGCATCGATCCGGTTAACCTCCACTGCTTGTTGTAAGTACCGTCATGGTTTATACCTCTGTTCGTATGGCTGCATCGATCCGGTCGATCCCCACTGCGGCTCTGGTATAAGCTAGTTATCGACTCTTGCCTAATTCAAGTATGGCCTGTGTGATTCTGCCTCACACCCCACTGCTTGAATTGGATCAAGGTCAAGTTATTGGCTCTATCTTAGAGTGGCAGTCTTTGGTAGATTCATTAAGTTACCGATATTGCTTATTGCTTTCGTTGTTTATCTAATTATAGCAATATCACTCTGCCCGATTGAGATTGATCTAGATCGGCCTTATATCTTGTTTAACTCATCGTTTGCTAATCTAAAACTAATCCAATCTACATCTTAAGCGATGAGTTATGTTTTTATCGGCTATTTTGCGTTAATCTTAATCATGCATAGCGTGTGGTTAAGGCATGTTCGATCTTGAGTAGATCTATCGGTTAGCGAGAACCGTTTCATGGCCCGTCATCACGGCCTGTGGGATTCTGCCTCTCACCCCACTGTTGGCACCGTGGAGTGGGGATCGTTGGTTGATAGACCCGTTCCTGAGAAGACATGACCTTAACTGTGCACTATGCCTGAATCGGCTGTTTAACCGATATCGAATGCTTTCATGAACAGTTCACATCACGAGAACATTGAAGTAGAGATAAGTTGAAAGATGTGTTAGCCCCATGATCTTGTTATTGTATTACGGCTTGCATGATTCTACCTCATGCCCCCATTGATATTAGTAATGAGTTAGGGTCGTCGAGTCTATTGTTGTTTCTACGGCCTGCATGATTCTGCCTCATGCCCCACTGGTCATGGCGATAGATGAGATCTAACATGTTCATTAGATTTATCTTTATTAAATGATTAAGTGATGTTGAATTGTTTCTTTATATAAAAAAGAGTTCGGTTACTCGTAATCATTGGTTCAGTATGGACCGATCATCATTGATATCTTATTGCCATTGATTAATATTTGTTTAAATGATGTTTATCCTGAATAATAACCGATTCTCCTCACACGACCCTATGAGCTCTAACTGACTTATTCTCATGAATATACTGGAATCGGCTATTTAGCTGATTTCCTTTCATATCGGCTCTCACAGTCGTACATTCGGGACTGTCTGGCAACACCGGCAAGTTTCACCCTTAACTACTGATGAACTTTCTCTCCTTGTCAATAGCAGGGTCAAATTGACTGGCACGCCTCGGGAGGATTGCGCAGGATCGACCACCCCTGCGCTGAAGCTAGGTGGATCTGCTCCATCGAGCGGACCCTTCTGGCTTGCTGCATGTGTCCTCGGCACGGGACAAAATTCCATGTTGACAATATCCTATCAAGAATATTTTTGGTGTTTACTCCCAGTGTAGGAGTAAAATATTTTTTGGTGGATCTAGATGGAATGGCATGTTGTTGCGCCTACACCCAGTGTAGAAGTAGTGCATATTTGGGTGGTGTGTATGTGATCTTCATTTTAAGAGCATGACAAACCTCTCATAAGGGTCAACAAATCTTGATTCAACTAAATGCAATGCAAGAAGTATATATGTGGAAGTTTTCCTAATCTAAGTATCATATATGGCTCTGGTAGGAATTCAAGCTTTGTTATATAGGAGCTCATCATGTAACATTTTTATATTTTTTAAAAGATAAATCTCTAGAACTTTAGTATCATTTGGAACAAGATAAACAACAGCTCAGACCTTCTCATATCATATCCGTCAATTACCTAGACTTAGATCAAGCATATGCTACCCACGAGTTTTAAGTTTAGAATAAATCCTTATATCAAAACAGTTGTATCCAAAACTCGAGATAATTCAAGGCTGAAAACTATGTACTTGAAAGGAATTATGACAGAGCAACTATTTATCATTTCCATTGCAAGAGATTATTCTCAGAGTCCTTTTATTTAGCTTCTAAAAATAGAAAACTAGACACACACTTTTTATTTTATTTTCATTTTTAAGATCACACCTTACTATTATATATAAGACAAAGATAAATTTTTATTTTGTTTTTAGTTTGTTATGCATCTTTTTATTTCTTTAGCAAATATGAAGTAAACTTTAAAATAGCAAAACCAAAACGGAATGAAATACTTAGCTAGATACATGGGGGATGCTCCTCCCCCAAGCTGGATGTTGTCGTAATCTTTCTTAGAGTGAGTGTACAAACAGCGAGTGTAACAACAGTTTTTGAAAATGTACTTCGGATGGATGGCTTTACTCTTGATCATCCTGCAAAATACTCCAACAAGAACACCAAAACTCATGGCGGAGATTAGGATAAGGGGTTAGTGGTCATCCATTCAGAGATTTGTTGTCCTTGGGGGTTTAGACAGATTTTGTAATTAGCAAAGTTCTAGCAGGATGTCTATTTAATATTTTTGGATTTTCTTCTTTTTATAATGTAGAAAGAAAATATGCATGCATGGTATATATATATTTTTATGCCACCACAGTGAATACTCTCTTGGGGTTTTACACACCGTAAAATTACTCACGTGGAGTTTAGGATTTTTATAATGTGATGATATACAATAATGAAACTTTTTATCTTTCTTTTCTAAATGCAATGCTAATGCAAACAAGTAAATATGCTAAAGTGAAAATAATTCATGCAATGCTAGAAAGTAAATATGGATAACTACCGATGTTACCTCACGGCCAGGGTTCGAATTTTTGAGTCCTCCAGACATGATTTGGATGGAAAAAAATTTCTTTACTCTTTGGGTGCATCATCCGGTCTCAATGATGGAGACCCAGATGACTGCACATCTTGTGACGGTGTCTCTGATGGTGATGTCACCTTCTCTTTCCATACCTGCTTGGTCTGTGGACTTAACTTAGGCGGAGTAGGTTCATCTTTTACAACTTCTTCAGGTTCCTTATCTTCCTCCTAACTTTTCTTTCGGGATTGATTCTTTTGGTTTCGAGATGATCGACGTCTCCTCCTAGAGCGGGACTTCTTAGGCTCTTCATAAGTGGTATAACTATTAAAATAATAGCATACCTTCTCTCCAAGGAATTGGAAGTGGACTTGTCCAGATCTGACATAGATGATTGCGTTGGTAGTGTTGATGAATGGTCTTCCAAGGATAATAGGCGTATCATCTTCTTCACCCATGTCTAGAACCATGAAATCGGCAAGGGCAAACTGATCGTGTATTCTTACCATAACATCTTTTGCTATTTCTTCCAGAAATCGGATTGATTGGTCCACCATCTGTAATTGCATATATGTAGGGAACAAAGGTTCATCACCGAATAAGTATTCATACGTTACCTTGGACATTATATTGACACCTGACCCAATGTCGCAGAAGGTCTTGTAGAATATTCTTTGTCCAATGATACACTCAATCGTGGGTATGCCTAGATCATCCTTCTTAGCAAGGAATGGTGAAGCGAGGTGGTCATACTCTGATCGGAGTGTGTTGATCATGTTGATTGATTCCTCTGGTGACTGCCTAACCATGTTCTTCATTCTTCTTCTGTTATTCTTCTTCTTGGTCATTGTTGTCTCTTTGGCCAGGTACGGCATTTGTAGATGTCCGGGAGATCGCAAGATGCGGTTCTTGAAAGAAAACTTTTCCTTCCTATCTTTGATTGTTAAGCAGATCTTGGCACTATCCACGTAGATGATGGCTTTGGCGGTGCTTAGGAAAGGTCAGACCAAAATAATGGGTGCCCTTACATCTCCTCCTGTTTCTAGAACCACAAAGTCTACGGGAACATATGATTGTCCCACTCAAACAATGGCATCTTCAATAACTCCCTTGGGTAATAGAGTGACTGATCTGCAAGCTGCGCATATTTGTGTACAACAAAGTATCTCCATTAATTTGATCATAAATTACCTTAGGCATGATGTAGACACTTGCTCCGAAGTCACAGACAGCTTCTTGAAAAATGTGAGGTCCAATGGCGATGGGGATGACAGGTCTCCCTGGATCGCTCTTCTTTTTGGCAAGGTATAATCTATCCACCTTCCCGTCGATGGTTATATATAGTAATATGTTGCATTGTGAATATCGACAAGATTTATAGTTTCTAGATCTTCCAATTGCTCCGGAATCTTACCTTTATCGGATGGAGGAACAACAGCTGCCAACTAAGCTATTTGTGATTCTATCATTTTATTAAAGCTATGATGGTTCTTAATGGCAGAAGGAAAGCTATCTATTCTATTATTTATGTGCTCTAGAATTTTATCATTGGTAGCTACCTTTCTAGATAATCTCTCCATAAGTTTGGATTGGCCAGCAATTAATTCTCTCAAGGGTGGTTGATTGAAATTATTAAAATTATTACCTTGATAGTTACCTTGGTAATTTGGTCTCTGTTGCTGGTTCCATCCTTGATTCTGCTGAGGACGAAAGTAGTTGTTGTTGTTGACAAAGTTCACATCCTCATGGGTTTCAGGACAGTTGCTCCCTGAATGCCCAATGTTTCCACACACTTCCCATTTCAGTTGATGCATACCTCCACCTCTCTTGCGGGTTTTAACATGTTCTTCATTCCAGCCTTGATTGGAGGTCCTATCTTCTCCATAAGAGCTATTTCAGCTGGTATGGTGAGTGACAGGAATGCACCTCCAGCAGCAGCATCCATAGTCTCATGGGTACTATTGGTCAACCCATGGTAGAAAGTCTGCATGAGTAGCCAATTCTTCATCCCTTGATGAGGACATTCCACGGTGTAATCTTGAAAGCGTTCCCATACCTTAGGGACAGATTCATCATGTTGTTGCTGAAAGCTTGAGATTCTTCCACGCAGAGCATTGGTCTTGCCTATGGGAAAGAACTTTAGTAAAATGGCAGTGGAGCAGTTATCTCATGTAGTATTTCTATCTTTGTTGGCGTAGAATCATTGCTTTGCCTTCCCCAAGAGTGAGAATAGGAAAAAGCGAAGTAATATGGCATCTTGGGTTACTCCTTTGATGGTGAAAGTGCTATAGATCTCCAGGAAGTGTTGGAGATGTGCACTCGCATCTTCATGTGCCTTTCCACAAAACTAGCTTACTTGCACCTTGTTGATGAGGGTTGGTTTGAGCTCAAATCCATTATCTATGACATTGACTGTCGGTCTAGTACGGATGTTGGTCGTAGTTGGAGCAGAGAATTCACCGAGAGTCCTGTTAACCATGGCTTCAAATTCAGGTGTTAGGCTTCGCCTTATATGGTTGTCTCCCGACATTAAAGCTGGAACTTTCTTGAATTTAGCTCTAGTACTCCTGATTAATGCTTCTAGATCTTCAACATAGTTTGTCGGAAGGTTAAAACTGGTCATACATTACCCTGCATAAGATACACAAGTAGACAAAACAAGGGTAAGCCTATTTGAGCAGAGGTCAATGGTTATCTTTGATCACATCAATAAGTATAAGTTTATCAATACTTTCTTTGCCTAGCTACCTTCCCCAGCAACGGTGCCATAAATGCTTGTTGACATTTCTTAGCATCGCTACTAAGAACAGAGTTGAATCTACTCCTCAGTAATGGCGCCAGAAATGCTTGTTGGTATTTATTAACTTGTCACTTGTTTTAAGTAGCCACCTATTTCTTACCTACATCTCCTAACATTACTTTACTATATTGTCATCCCTAGTGATGATGTCAGAGATGCTTGTTGATAATACCTAACATTACTACTGGAATAATACTAAGCAGTTTATTAATTTATGTGAACATGCGTGGACATGTATTGATAACTTATACTATTGATGGAAAAGTAAACCATAACCAATATTCTACTCATAACAGGGGTAAGTCATAGGATAAGATATATATATGATAAGTATTGATCAATGATAATGATAAATCATGGAGAGTACTCCTTTCTATGGCATTAGCATGGTCATGTAGAATATTAGAGGAATAATTCCTAAGCCATTCTTAATTACAAAGTCAAAGCATAAATTGAATGGTGCAATTATACCTAGTAGTCATTGCTAAGATCATCTTCATATCTACACATAAGTGATATTACTAAGGAAGATTAAGAACAAGCTTGTTCTTCCTTCATAACCGGACCCTACGTGCGCCTATATTCATGGAGTGGACTACAAAAGACTCAACGGGAATGTCACATCCGCGATATACCACATGACCCAGAATATAGGGTGTATCCACAGGTAAACAACGTATAAGCACCATGCTTACACAATATCAACCATTCACCCATGGTACCTTAGAGTGAGCGCTATAAGAACTTATGCATGGACATGATGATATTCTAATTATACTAAGCATATAATCAAAGTAGACAATGAACATTATAAAGATGAACATGAATAAGATGAATACTAATATTGCTAGAACCGACATTCGAAGGAGGGGCTAACATGTGGGCCCAGGGGGTCAAGAGGCCTGCACGTTGGGTCGGTCGGCCCCACCTAGCAGTCTCTGCCTCTTTGCCTCCGCGCGGAGTCCTCTCGAGTCTTCTAAAGTCTTCTGGTGTACATTTCACTGCAGATAAACGTGATTAAATCTGACATGTAGGTCCACCTTGATGGTTTTCTGGATAAACCCTATAGAAAATATAGATTCACCAAAACTCGAGGAATTTGTTAGCTTAAACCCCTTGATTTTCGTTGGTGATTATATTTATGCCCTTATACATATTATATTGATGGTTTATAATGGTTGTTAACTTCCGCCAACAGGGTTGCACCTGGTCTGCCAGGCGATGTCGGCTTGTAGCTTTATGTCGTACCCAGACTGGGGATTACAAGGGACAGACAGGGCTGTCACCACCTGCCGCCTACCCTTCAATCGTGGAGTCTGAGGCAAACGACGGTAGCCTCTAGCCTAGACACCATGTCTATGCTATTGATTGCTACTCTAGCATGCGTAGGGTTATTTGTCTTTATCAGGGCCCTCTACTAAAGTATCCGCCACAGGGACGGATGACGAACCCATAAACAAGTAAGAGTAAAGCTTAACTAATCAAAAGAGTTTATAATCAAAAGAACCACAAACACTCACTTAGCGGGAGAACCCGACGAAGTATAACATAGGTGTTCGTTGAGGTACAAGGCAGGGAGACATCGACAAGTTCGGTGCTTCCCCGGACTCTCCCTCACATCTCTCCCTATCCAAGTCTACTAGCTAGCTAGGGCCTAAGCCCTTTGGAGTGATGCTCTTGTGGTGTAGATCTTTGCCTTGAGGTGTTGTAGATGAAGGGTGCCCCTCTATTTATACAAGGAGTAGAAGCGGTGCAGTAGCTATTCTTGGTGCGTCCCTAGCTTCCACTACCTCAGCATGTCCACATGCCACCGCTTGTCAAAGGGGTGGATGGGAGGAGCTGTAGGAGGGTCGGCCGCCCCTAGGGGTCAGCCACCCCCTGACCAAGCTGCATTGCCACCGCCTTCACGTGGTGGGCTGTGGGCTACACCTGAATTACTCCTTGGTGGGTGCTTTGTCCGGTTGGGTCTAATTGATGGGCGTCTCCCTTGTTCCTTTGCACAAATTAGTGTCGGAAAGCGCCTTTCAGTGAATTTCTCCATGTATTTGTGTTTATGTCCTGCAAAACAATATTCTCCAAATAAATATGGAACTAGGTTAATAGTAAATGCATATGTACTTAAGTTTGCTAATTTCTCACCTTTTTATATCTTAATTGGCGGTCGGATTTGGTTGTTAAAGACCGCCAACACCGACGCCCCAGGAATAATGATGTAGCGCTTGGGCCATACAATGAATGAATGTTCTGCTTGTCCTAGGGTCTTCTCCCCATCACCTCCATGAAAGTCAAGAGCCACTTCCCTAGTCTTTGACAACTCTATCCTCATGACGCTACAATAGCCAGGTGGAACTGGATTCCCATGGCTTCTTTGTGTCTTGTCAAGGTCCATAGGAGAAACAATACCGGTAGCCACCACGACTGTGCTATTCCCCATGGGAATGTGTAGCTCACATGGCGTCATCTTCTCAGTGATGTCATCCACGGGGAAGTGCTGCAATGTGTCATTTTGATTTGGGAGCTCAGTGAAAGCACAATTGCTTCTTAGCTAAGGGGGGCCAATGTTGACTTAATCCTCTGATGTTGACTGCCTTTGGTTACTCAAATGTAGTGCCACTTGCTGTTTGATTTCCTCTTGCATTCTCGCATCTAAGTTTTTTCTCGCTCCTGCGATCGAAGCACCCCACCTCTAACCTACGGATCCTCTCTGCCTCCTCATCCTTCCTTCTCTGATGGCTTTTGTAGCTAGCGGCGTCCTCAGGGAAGCCATGCCACCACTAAATCAACGCTTTGCCTCGCGTTCAAC
Source organism: Miscanthus floridulus (assembly GCF_019320115.1). NCBI lineage: Eukaryota > Viridiplantae > Streptophyta > Magnoliopsida > Poales > Poaceae > Miscanthus > Miscanthus floridulus. The sequence goes on along the minus strand of NW_027098385.1, from coordinate 5,004 downwards.
CAAGGTGTTTAGGAATCTTGAGGGAGTATGTCAGCTCATCCTTCTCTCGGTTGAACACAAAGGCACCACCGGCAAAAGCATCTACAATATCAAAAAGTCTTTGTGTTGCTCTTCCGATTGTTCCACCAACAACTACCTCCTTGGTCTCTGGGTCCAGTGATCCCCCATGCGCGAAAAACCAATTCTTGGAGCGTTTGGGCCAATCGATTGAAAATGGTGGGATCCCTTTGGCAAGCAGGCCTGCTTCTATTCTTTCCCACTTGGGAATGACACTCCTGTAGCCACTTGATCCCGTTCTATGATGGTATCTCTTTTGTCGCGCATTCTGTTGGTTCCTTCTCACCCATGCCTCACCCTCTTCTGAGGTCTTGTACCTCACAAATTTGGGCCAGTCGTCCCTCCACTTTTTGTATAGGCTATTATCATTGAAATCTGGAGTCAGATTCTTCTTGACAAAGTCATTGTACAGCTTATTCTTCTAAGTCTAGAATTGTGTAACCATCTTCTTGAGAGCCCAACTTTTAATTAGTTTTTTTAAATCTTTATCTCCTGGTAGCGGGAAATGTGCAGTGACTGAATCCTAAAGAAGGTCCTTGTCTACCTCAGAGACCAAACTGATCCAAGGATCATCCTTCTTCATTTTCCATTCATGGGGGCTGATAGGAAGTTTGTTCCTAACAAGAAACCCACAGTGGTTTATGAATTTCTTCGCATTCTTTGTCAGCAGGAGCGGTTCGCCAGTATTGGTATCGACTTCTGTGATTATGTACCGGCCCTCCAATGGTTTTATCGAGCCTTGTACATTTTTACTTTTCATCGACGTCGATCCAGAGTGCTACGTACATAGAAACACAAAGACTCAGTAATATATATATATGAATGGAATTATGTTTAATTTCATATATAAGAGATGCAAGACTATTAACAAATATACCTCGCTATCACTTTCTTGCACTGGATTTTCTTGGACAAGATTTTCTTGCTCATCATCAAAATTTATTAAATATTGACTGTCGTCATCAAAATCTACCTCGTTGGGGTCATATTGAGTGCCGACATTGATAATGTCCATCATGGACTCATTTTGGTAGTGGTCTTGCGGGTCGGCCATCTTAATTACCAGAACTATATATAAATGAAAACCATATAGTAGTCATGCATATGCTAATGGATAAGGCAGGGGCTTAAACTTAAACTAGTGAAGGTTGCGCGCGCCGTAAGTGAATAGGCTGAGGTTTATGAAGTTAGACAGGATGCATATATTACATGCAAAGGTCTGGTGCACCTCTCTGAACTCATTAGAAGCTGTCCATTCTTGAGGCATGAAAAAGGACCTGCAGAATCTGGATGGGCTCACCAAAATAGCAGCCACCATGCTGAACCATGTGGAGGGCCTTGATCAATCAGGCTGAAAAAAAAACAAAAAAATTATCAGTAGCTGTGGCAACCAAAACACTTGGTTACGGTATAGAAGCCAAACTCTAGGCATGCTCTCAGGATTCAATCGAAAGAAAAATCCAATCACCACATAATAGCAGTCAATGTGGCCCAATCCGGTGAAAAAACCAAAAGGACCAAAGCAAGGAGGGGGGATACCTTTAACATTGAGATGGCTCAGATAATGACTCATTGGACAAGCACCATATGGGAACGCAATAGAGACACTTGGAGCAGTAGTGTAGCAAGACAAAAAGAGAAGCCGATGTTCATGCATCCTAACACTTGACATCTACAAAATTAGGATGACAAAGGCATTGGCATATATTACATAAGTAGAACACCAACCGCAGCACAATAGACCATACCATTTGTGTTTGAGCAATCAAAGACATATGTGACTATTTGTTATTGCAAAGCACACCAAAATGAAAGAAAGATTAAATCCATACACACCAGGTTATCATGTTTCCAAGAAGAATTACGCAATCGAAGTGGTTGGGTTCAACAAGAACTCACCATGTATTGTTGTAGCTGGCTATCTTCGTTGCCACCATTTGTGCATCACTGAGATACTCATCTATCTCTGCAGCACATAAAGCAGTAAGAATAGGAGTCTGGAAACATATTGAAACCTGAAGAATTCACAGAATCTAGGAATCACTATTGAGAGCACAAAAACAAACGTGAAACACCATGATCCGAAAAACTCACCTTTGAGCAGTTGACATCATCAGAACTCATAAGACTGAAAAGAAAAGTGGGTCACATACAAATAGATGAAACATGTAGGGTCAGTTTTCAATGGACAACAAGCACAGATAAATTTTAAAAACATGTGAATATTCTCAGGTCAAATATCTTTAATAAAAAAGGTTCAGATGGCAACAATCTGGATAGAGAGGGAGATCCATTTCGTCCTTTGTATGATTACCACATATGCCTACAGTAAGTATGCAGAGCACACCTATTAACTGTTCTTAAGGAGCGCTTACATTTAATAGTTCACAATTCTTGAGTACCCATGCCGTAAACCTATAACTAGAAAATGTCACGACTCATCATATTTCGTCGTTGCGCTCAGCCTGCGTAGGGAAAAAACAACATGTAGTGGGCAGAACGAAGAGAAGTATAAAAAGGCATTGAATCATAAAATTGGTTCAGAGAAATTCCCTTGTAGAAGTAGCCACGTGTCCATTAAGCATAAAGCAAAATTATGGATATTTCACTGATCTGGACATAAGAAATGACAAGGAAATCATCGCCCAAACAGCAACATGGATATCTTACACCTTTAGGTATTAGCGTAGAGTAAAAAACAACAGTTCGTAGGAGGATCCTGAAACTTTAAGATGGCATTTGCAAACTCTCTTGAACCTAGGATATTTAGACCTGTAGGTACCAACGTAAAGCAATGAGAGGTACATATATAAAGGTCGAAGAACATAAACTAAGCGGTAGCATGTGAAATACCTTACATTGTAGCAGCTCTGTAAGCAGAAAATCACATTTGTACACCATATCGTGGACGAGGTAGCAGCCTGCAGATAAATGGAGAAGTAGCAGCAATAAACGTAGCAAGAACAATGAAGGACCATGAATCTAGCGAAAGAATAGAAAAACACAACTTTTTTCGAAGGCTCTGATAGGTGCGGTACAAATTTGGAACTGACAAGATTACTTCATAGCAGCTGTCATTGGACTACCTTTTCTTCCACGCTTCACCCAGCCCACAACCCAGTGAAAGTAGGACACATTTTTATGCAGCCAAATTAGAAAACACATCTAATTCATGGTAGGAACAAGAAACCCAGAACAGAACAGAATATCATAACTGAATCATAAAATCTCCAAATTAGTCACATAAGTTGTTTAAAAGGTTGTGCTAATGCTAAGCAAGGAAACACTGTGCTTGACATACCTTTCACAGTGCCAACGCCTTATCCTAGGTACAGGTTGTTTGACCCATCCTAAGCACCTGAGAGACCACCTTCTAGCTGCCAAAGCCTGAAGATGTTGGGGCTGCACCATGCATCATTTCTTAAAAACAATTGTGTCAATCATTTTAACAGCGGCATGGAGCGCCTTATGAAATGGTAAAACCCTAAGCATATCATGATGGAAAATGTGCATGGTACTTATGTGTCGGTAAAATTACAAGAAACACTTGAGTGACCACCTTGTATTTGCCAAAGTCCAAAAATGTTGGGGCTACATCATGCATCATTTTTGGAAAACCGGTGTGTCAATGATTTTAGCAGCAACAGGGAGCATCTTATGAAATTTTAAGGTTGGAGCTACATACTGTAAGCCAAAAGCAAGCATGATGGTTGTCGAGATAGAACAAACAGGCATTGAATTAACCGATATAGGTTCTTTGGACCAGAAAAAGTAAAAACATTGCGTACAACTTTGTCCTGAACCGTTGCATTTCTCAAAGGCAATTCGTAGGCATCACTCAAATTTCACAAATCGATCAACATGCAGTGCCAATGCTTGGAATCAAAATCATGGTTGTGCCAGATTGTAGTCTATAAATCCACCTTAGGAAGACATATAGCGATTAATCGTAGGGATTGATTTAACAACAGCTTAGTAAGGAATGGTTTCTACAACAAGAAGGGATAGAGCCTAGGAAAGGCAGCAGTATTATAGTTATTAATAATAGTGATTTATCCAAATCGTCCTAGGATTACAGTTTGGAAAAGATGGTGTAGAGCAAGCAATTAACATTTTTTCTAAGTTGGCTGAAAACATTTTCGTTACTCTACACAAAAGGTAAACAATGATCCACTATCTCTGTTTTTATTTGGTTTTCGTTTTCCTAAACAATTTTTCATACCAGAAACTGCTAGCAATATAGTAGGATTGAGTATATCAATCCTGAACCAAGGGAACAAGAACACTGGATGAAAGAAAATGTCTGCATACTGAGAGAAAACTAACCATGGGCAACCAACCGGCCTTGTCCTCAATTTACATTATGAAACATAGGGCTTTTTTAACAGATGCACAGTAGCCTCACAAAGCCAAACTTTCGTTTTGAACTAACAAAAAGTGGGCGACGTGGAATCTTTTTAGTAACCTGTTGAACAATCCATCAATGGAAGAAGCACCTAGTTGATGCTAGCTTTGTAGAAGCAGTATACCCAATCTGTTCATCGGTGTACTATTCTTATAAATTAGAACCACATTATATCTGAACCAACAAAGCTCTATTACAAGGCTGAAAGCTAAGCAAACCAAACCTTATCACAAATTAGGGGTCCTACCATAACTTCCAATAAAAAAGAAACAAATTACAGCTAGTTTCACCTGTCCTTAAACAGGCAGCGCTTTGTGAGGGATAAGAGCACTACAATAAATCATGAATCGTGAAGCACACAAAGAAGAAAAGAAAATTGCACTTACAATGCAGCCAGCCCCTAGTTTGCCTGTCCGAGCCAAGTGAGAAGCTTCACGAACATGTGTTGACTTCAGTGGGTCTGCAAAATCTCCTTTTTGTTGTCACCTGCATTATAGGCTTGGACGAGCTCCCTCAGGTGGCCTTAACCTAGCCATGGATCA
>NW_027098384.1:0-23209 GCF_019320115.1 Miscanthus floridulus | reverse complement strand
CTTCTTTAATATTAGACACACCTCTCTAGTTCATTGGTGAAGGAGATAGTATTCTTGAACCTGTGTTCTACATAACATGTTCTCCTTCGAGAGGTTTATGGAGTCTTGAAAAATATGTGAAAGTCCATTCTAAGCCTGAAGGAAGCATCGCCTAGGGCTATGGAATAGAGGAGATCATTGAGTTCGTGTTGACTTTTATTCCTAACCTTGCCCCGATTGGCGTTCCCGAATCGCGACACGAGGGGACTCAGTGGTAAAGGAACTTTAGGGAAGAAACATATATTGGCATGGAAGATGATTATTTCAATAAAGCACACTACATAGTTCTTCAGAACTCGTCATTGGTGCATCCGTACATCAAGATACATAAGGAGTTCTTACGATCCAAGTTTTCAGGAAAGACTGAAGCTTGGATTAGGCGTCAGCACATGGAAAGTTTCAGTGGTTGGTTGCGAAAAGAATGTCAAGGCGATGACAATATTGATGAGCAACTGTATTTGTTGGCTAGGCAACCATCATGGCATATCCTCACATACCAAGGGTACGAGATAAATGGGAATACATTTTACATAGTTGCCCAAGATAAAAGGAGCACCAATCAAAATAGTGTTGTTTGCATAGATAGCATAGATCCAAATGGAAATATACAAACATATTATGGCCGCATAGAAGATATATGGGAACTAGACTACGCACCTAATTTTAAAGTCCCTTTGTTCCGGTGCCAATGGGTGAAGCTGACCGGAGGAGGGGTAACAGTCGACAAAGATTGGAATGACAACAGTGGACCTCAACAATATTGGGTACAAAGACAAACCATTCGTCCTTGCTGCCGATGTGAGTCAGATGTTCTATGTGAAAGACATGTCTACAAAATCAAAGAGAGGAAAAAACAAAGACATCAGCTCAATGATCAATGAGCCAAAGCACCACATAGTTCTTTCTGGGAAAATAAATATAGTGGGAATTGAAGACAAGTCAGACATGTCAGAAGATTATGAAAGAAATGTCCGAATTCCACCCTTCATAGTGAAGAAAGATCCAAGCATCATGTTAAATGATGAAGACACTCTATGATTACGACAAGATCATAACCAAGGGTCATACGTTAAGAAGAAATTCACTGTTGTGCCCGCATGATACAACGATGCACTGTTGTGACATAGTTTTAGAAAGTCTATATGAGATTCAAGAATTTATGACTAGTGTTTGATAAAACTTTCTCAAATAGGAAAATGAGCTATGTAACAATTGTAGATCTTGCTGAGATGAAATCAAACTTGGTATTCAGAGATTTTCATCTGAGGTCATTTAGTGTCCTCATTTGAGCAAGTTTGACCAGTCAAATTGGTCAAATGAAAAAACAACACTTGACTCTAGTATTATGAATTCTAAATGACTTCAAATTGAAAAGTTTTGAATACCAAGTTTGTTAAAATCATCAAGATCTACAATTGTTGTTTGGTCAACTTTCCATTTGAGATAGTTTGGATAGTTCAAATTTGTGATTTTTAAATTTCGACGCCTACAAACTAGTTTTCGGAACTCTAGATTGTCTCAAATTGAAAAGTTTTGAATACCAAGTTTGTTCAGATCATCAAGATCTACAATCCTTATATAGGCCATTTTTTCATTTGAGAAAGTTTGAACAAAATGTAAGTTCAAATTTCACAAGTGTGTGACATAGTTTTAGAAAGTCTATATGAGATTCAAGAATTTGTGACTAGTGTTTGATAAAATTTTCTCAAATGGGAAAACGAGCTATGTAATAATTGTAGATCTTGCTGAGATGATCAAACTTGGTAATCAGAGTTTTTTCATCTGAGGTCATTTAGTGTCTCATTTGAGCAAGTTTGACCAAGTCAAATTTGGTCAAATGAAAAAACAACACTTTGACTCTAGTATTATGAACTCTAAATGACTTCAAATTTAAAAGTTTTGAATACCAAGTTTGTTAAAAATCATCAAGATATACAATTGTTGTTTTGGTCAACTTTCCATTTGAGATAGTTTGGATGGTTCAAATTTGTGATTTTTAAATTTCGACGCCTACAAACTAGTTTTTGGAACCCTAGATTGTCTCAAATTGAAAAGTTTTGAATACAAAGTTTGTTCAGCTCATCAAGATCTACAATCCTTATATAGGCCATTTTTTCATTTGAGAAAGTTTGAACAAAATGTAGTTCAAATTTCACAAGTGTGTGACATAGTTTTAGAAAGTCTATATGAGATTTAAGAATTTGTGACTAGTGTTTGATAAAACTTTCTCAAATGGGAAAATGAGCTATGTAACAATTGTAGATCTTGCTGAGATGATCAAACTTGGTATTCAGAGTTTTTTCATCTGAGGTCATTTAGTGTCTCATTTGAGTAAGTTTGGCCAAGACAAATTTGGTCAAATGAAAAAACAACACTTTGACTCTAGTATTATGAACTCTAAATACTTCAAATTGAAAAGTTTTGAATACCAAGTTTGTTAAAATCATCAAGATCTACAATTGTTGTTTTGGTCAACTTTCCATTTGAGATAGTTTGGACGGTTCAAATTTGTGATTTTTAAATTTCGACGCCTACAAACTAGTTTTCGGAACCCTAGATTGTCTCAAATTGAAAAGTTTTGAATACAAAGTTTGTTTAGCTCATCAAGATATACAATCCTTATATAGGCCATTTTTTCATTTGAGAAAGTTTGAACAAAATGTAGTTCAAATTTCACAAGTGTGTGACATAGTTTTAGAAAGTCCATATGAGATTTAAGAATTTGTGACTAGTGTTTGATAAAACTTTCTCAAATGGGAAAATGAGCTATGTAACAATTGTAGATCTTGCTGAGATGATCAAACTTGGTATTCAGAGTTTTTTCATCTGAGGTCATTTAGTGTCTTATTTGAGCAAGTTTGACCAAGTCAAATTTGGTCAAATGAAAAAACAACACTTTGGCGGGCTGCAAAAATTTTAGGCCTTCAGTCCCGGCCCCGGCTAGGAACTAGGACTAAAGGGTGGGCGGAATTGCCCGCCCAAAAATACCTTTAGTTCCGGCTGGTAGGGTTGGACCTTTAGTCCCGGTTTGGCTTACCAGCCGGGACTAAAGGATCTTTAGTCCTGGTTGGTGTTACCAGCCGGGACTAAAGGGTCCCGGCCTATATATATCGAACGGTTCCTCTATTCATCTTCTACTTTTTGATCTACAACGTCGATCTCGTCGTCTCTGCCGCGTCGAGCTCTACCGCGCCGCCGTCGTCGTCTACCCCCGCCCGGCCTCGTCGTCGAGCCCCGCCCGGCGGCCGTCGAGATCTTCTCCACCGTACGTCGTCCTCGCGCGGCTCAGCTCGGCCCCGTGGCCGGCCAGCACGCCCGGCCGCCATGGCCATCCGCCCCTAGCCTGTTGCTAGCTATAGCGCTCGGCCATATTTTTTAGATACTTTTTAGATAGTTTTTTTAGATAGTTTTTTAGGTAGTGTTTGATATATATGTTAGATTAAAATGTATTAAAATTTAATTAATAGTTTATTCTTAGTTTTTAGATAGTTTTTGATATATGTTAATTAGATTTAAATGTATTAAAATTTAATTAGTACTTTATTTAGATAGTTTTTTTAGATAGTTTTTATTATAGTTTTTGATATATTTAGTAATTATTATTCTATCTCTCTCTATATATGTGTTAGATTTAATTTTGATTTAGTAATTCTATCTATGTATATATGTTAGGTTTAATTAGATTTAGTAATTAATTCTATCTAGAGATTCTATATGTATACATATATATGTACTTAATTATTTCTATGTGTATATATACATGTACTTAATTATTTCCATGTGTTGAGAGAGAGAGAGAAAATTGTATCTAGAGAGACATTCTATGTGTTATCACATGCATATCTAGAGATATATACATATGCACTTATTCTATGTGTTGAGAGAGAGAGAGAAAATTGTATCATTCTATGTGTATATATACATGTACTTATTTCCATGTTTTTGGATCGAAAGTGTTTTTTATTCGATTCCAAAGCCTATACCTTATTATTGTTTATCCTTATGAAATATTATGTGTTATTATATTTAATTGGATTTAGTAATTCTATATGTGTTATCACATATACTTATGTTATGTGCCATAGCAATTCTATCCATGTGTTATCTTGAAGATACAAATGGCTGCTCCGGATGATAACTTGAATGATGACATAATGGCAGATATTATCAATGCCGGCACCAAAGCGGATGTAGATGACACGAGTCAGTACTTTGCTGATTATGAGGATATCCTGAATATCCTGGTGGTTGAAGATCAACAAATTGTCGTGCAAGAAAATACTGGCGAGATATATTCGATTATCTATCATCTCTTATAGATGCATGCGTACGTATATTTGTTGTTAATCGTTGTGTTTCTACTCATGTAGCCGGTCTCTGGATCTACATCAACCACCGGCAAGAGTAGGAAAGTCTGAGGGCCAAAAAAGCCATTAGAGGGCCGTTTCATAATATCAAAATTTGACACCGACACTGGCAAACCATTAGGACCACATGCTCAGACATATGTCAATCAATGTGGGTTCATTGTAAGGGATAGGATCCCAGTTAGTGCTCGTGAATGGAAGCAGAAGATATCCACTCCTAATGTTAGTTTTGTATCTGATCGTGACAAGAACCTAGCTTGGAGAGATATCACTCAGCATTTCATATTACAAGCAGATGATGCTTTGAAGGAGCTAGTGAGGGATTGGACAATGAAGAAGATGGCAACATTGTTCTAGAGTTGGAAGAAGACATTGTATAAAAAGTTTATCTTGAAGAATGAAACGCCGAATTTCAATGCTAAGGTGTTTATCAAGTTGGAGTCCCATTGGGATGACTTCGTACAATACAAGACATCTCAAGAGAGTGAGGAACGTGTGATGAGGAATCAGCAGAATGCCCGATAGAAGCAATACCATCATCGCATGGGATCAGGTGGTTATAGGAGTGCTATTCCCAAGTGGCAGAATCTAGAAGTAGAGATTACTGCCAAGGGAATCATACTTGAAACAATAGAGAAGAACTAGCCTCAACGCGCGAAGAATTGGTTCTACGCTCATGGGGGAAACCTAGACCCAGACACTAGCAAGCTAATTTTCGGCCAAAACATTGAGAGAGCAACACAGAGACTAGCTCGTGCTAGGGAAGAAGCTGATAGTGGTGTTTTCAAGCCCAACAGAGAAAAGGATGAATTGACATATGCCCTAGAGAATCCTGAACACGGTGGTCGAACAAGAGGCTATGGGGCGGTTTCGTGGCTACAAGCATTCCCAGCAGAAAAGGATACCTATAGAAGCCGCCAGAGAAAGAAGGATGAGGAGGCAGACCGAATCCGTGTATTGGAGCAATTTGTTAATGAGTCACGACAAGCATTGCTTGAATCATGTGAACGAGAAAAATCTCTTGAGGCAAGAATGCAGGAGGAGATCAAGAGGCAAGTGCAGCTAGCAATGAGTCAAATGCAATCGCAATCAACGCCGGGAGTCACCATTAGCCCCGTTGGTCAGATGAAAAGCAGTTGTGCTTCCATGGAGCTACCAGTTATTTAAGGTGATGCTGGGTTGCGCTTCCCTATTAACGACATTATCGAGCCTCTAACAAAATGTGAGCTGCACATTCCAGATGGTAATAATGCATCAATCATGGTGGCTATCGGGGTTGTATCTCTAATAGACCAAACGAAGACACCAAGAATCCATGGGTCAGTTATTCAACCTGGATATGCTAGCGTCTCGGTCGATAGAGTGCTCAAAGGTTACAACAATGTTCCTCTTAACATTGAAGGCGGTGATGGGGAGAAGACACTAGGAGAAGCAGAGAAGACATTTATTCAATGGCGCAAATGCTTCATCATCATTCCTGGGGCGCCACCGCTTCCCCTACCTCACCCTAGGTACGAATGAAAGTAAATGAAATATTATTTTCCATTAATTTTATATTGGCTTCAAAAATAATTGACCCACAACTTGTTTTTGTAGCAGGGTCTCCCCCAGCCTAGCCCAATCATTCATTCCCCATCTCATCACAGCATCACGGGAGGCGAGACGACTTCATCCCCACGGCGATCTCCAACTCCTACACCGGCCCCATCGCCTCCACAACGATCTCCAACTCCTACACCAGCCCCACCGCCTCCACAATGATCTCCAATGCCTCCACGCCGGACTCCAACACTGGCCTCATCGCCTCCACGCCGGTCTCCAACATCGCCCCCACCCCCTCCACAGCGACGCACTACAAAGACGTCTAAGGTCCCGGCGGCAAAGAAGACCCCAAAAAAAAGAGTTATTTCTCAAGAAATACTTCCTGAAAAGACTGATGAGCAAATAGCAGCTGAAGAAGACAAAAAAGTGAAAGATTTTTTATAGATATCCAAAAGCAGAGACAAGCGAAGCTTAAGGAGAAGTCGTACTTTTACATACCACGAGATCAGCTGAGGCAGAAGGTCGAAGCTCACAAGAAAAAGATGCTTGAAGTTCGTAAGCCTCCGCCACTATCAGACTATGACCGCTCCCTCATGAAGTCACATGATGCACATAAGAAAAGGAAAAGAGCATCAGAGAAGGATGTCCCACAGCTCGGACAACAGAAGCAACCAATGCAAAATCTTGTTGTTGTTAATGAATATGGTTCCAACATAGAAGTCTATCGACCAGACAACTCTAGAGAAGTGTCGGTTCAAGACCTTAATGTTTTTTTTGAACAAACTAGTTTAACCTTGGATCAAGTGACGGGCAAAGCTCCAATCCAGAACCTAGAAGTTGATACCTAGAAGACTTATAAATTTGGCAAAAGTCTGTATAACCCTGCGGCTCTGAATGAATTGGGTACGCAAATGTACTTTCTCAACAAGTGGTACATGCAGGCATGTGGCAGGGTTGAGCAGTGGATCTTTGTCAGATTTAGAGACCATCATTACTTCCGTGGCGATGACATCTTACATATTAGTTTCGAAGAATTGCATCAACTATACCACTTGGACGCTCTGGATAAATCAATCATTAGCTCCTTTTGTTTGTAAGTGATTCTTACTTTTATTTAATAAACTCACTTCCATGCGTACGTGTATATAATTATCCTCACACGTAACTTATATTTATATACAGATTCCAGATGTCAGAGCTCCAAAGAATACAAGACACCAGTGTTGGCTTCATTGATCCTTATATCGTATTCAAAACCAATATTATTGTCAAGGAGCACTGGGTATCTGAAGCACAGACGAATATCATGAAGTTCTCCGTGAAGCAGCACGACAAGACAACAATATGTTTTCCGTACAACTTTGAGTAAGTGTTAATAATAATATAGTCTACACATTTTATGTAATATCAATACAACTTATATGCATGTACGTGTGTGTATAAATCAATGCAGGTTTCACTGGATACTCATTGTCATTGAGTTAAACTCAAGTCGGTTAGTAATCTTGGACTCATTGAGAAAAGAGCGAGCACTATACCAAGATATGATAGACATTATCCATGGGTAATTTTGATCTCTCGCGCACAACTATTATTGAATAGACTTTGCCATAATTTATTAACGATCGTACATTATTGGTCGCACAGGGTTTGGAAAGAGTTTATTCGGCAACACCGTAAGGATTGCAAGGCACCACTTAATGTAGTTGAAATATCAGTAAGTTGTACTATATATACTTTTCCGCGTGTTTAATTACTATATCGTACTTCAATTTACATGTGAGATGATGAGAATAATCTTCTTCTCGTACAGTGGTGTTTGTGGCAGCAACCATGTAATAACTTGTGTGGATACTACGTTTGTGAATTTATCACTGCACACATAAGAAAAACTCCTGAAGATGTCCTAAGAGTACGTATATATATCAATTTTTTATTTATTTTTAAATGAATATATATATATGTATTAATACTTTTACTTTTATTTCAAATGCAAGACTGAATGGTTGAAACGAAGGGTCATGCAAAAAGATCATCTGAAAGCAGTTCAAGAGTCAATAGCAGGATATCTTCTAGAAAAAGTGCTAAATCCCAACGACGAGTTCTACTTTGATCCTAAGGAACTAATGATGTAAATTAAATGTTTATTGATATCGTTATTTTCGAGAACAAGATTATGAAAGTGTTGTATATATATATATATATCTATAATATATATAGTTTCATACTTTATTCGAATATAATAATGCTCGAGATGAGAATTAGATGTAATTATATGCGTGCGTGTATTTATATTAGCAGCGTAGAATACGTACATAAAAACATATTATATATTAAACAAATATGTGTAACTGAACTGAAAACAAATTAAACAAAAAAAAAGAAAAAGAAAATGAACCTTTAGTCCCGGTTGGGGTTACCAACCGGGACTAAAGGGTGCGGCCACGTTTGCTCGGCTGGAGGGCCTTTAGTCCCGGTTGGTAACACCAACCGGGACTAAAAGGTCCCTCTTTAGTCCCGGCTCGATGACCCGGGACTGAAGATTCCACCTTTAGTCCCGGGATTGTTGTCCCGGCATGGTAACCGGGACTAAAGGCCGTTACCGCCCGGGACAACAAGTCCATCCTGTAGTAGTGATGACTATTAGTTTTTTTACCCAAGAACAAGAATATGATCACAACCACAAAAGACACAATGATTTGATTCACATTTCAAATTTAGAGCGATGAAAAAGATAGTCTGATATATATGATCGCATTGCCTTGTTTCTATATCATTGGTTTTATATATGAGTAATATATTTTTATGTACAAACAAACATCATTGTTGTGGTAAGTAGGACCACACGAACATCATGTATGAGATGAGGTTCCTCTGTGGACAATTTAACTGTTAGTATTAATGCCATCATTTTTTGTGACAACAATGACAAGAAAATTGGTATTTTTATTGATGGTTCACAACCAAGAGGAAAACATTTTTCCTTAATGGTTGAAATGCATTTTCGTGCCGTTTTCGTATGACAGTGATAGAAATCCATATTTGATGGCCCAAAATTTTCTTGTTAGGAAAGAACCGATAAGGAAATTGTTTCTGTTGGTGCTCCATTTGGCAAATATTTCCCTATCATTTTAGGTCTTCCTATTGAAACAATAGAAAAATTATGTTTCCAATTTTCTTGACAGTAATTTGTACTCCCTCCGTTCCTTAATATAAGCTATATAGTTTTTAGCACCAATATTAACGCACGACTTGGAGAAGGATGTGAGACCGAGGAAAAAAAGGAAAATCATGCCATCTTCTCTCTCCCAATCAGATTGCTTCCTAAATCTAAGGGATTGGTTGGGGCATGTGCTATGTACAGTGGCAAGGTTTCCAAACTAATCGGCGTGGGAGCTAATACGTACCTATATTTTGGAATTTTCTTTAAAAATCTATATGACTTGTATTAAGGAACGGAGGGAGTATTTCCTTGTCATTTTGCACCCATAGGGCAATTCCATTTTACAATAGTTTTCATATTGTACCCTTAACAAACTAGATCAATCCCACCTAAATAACTGACCTTAAGGAACATATCTATTAAAGTCTATTTCATTGTCTTTCTTTTTTCCATAAGGACAATTTCAGTTCAATCAGGTAACACAAAAACCTTGAGCATTCCTCCTTTTATCTTTTATTTATTCTCACTAGCAGTGGTATACATGTGATACTCCATAGACAGAACACTACATATACATGTATATCCTACAAATTCCAACCAAATCATCCAAATTGCTAATTCACTTCCCTAACAAAGAAAAGAATAATAACACAAAGCTACTCCTAGCATGTACCTTTAACATACACTCTCTACACTTGTGCTTCCAGGTCCCTCTCCCCGTCGTCGAGCAGCCCTTCACGCGTTGGCTGCGCCATTGATGTGGATACCAGCGACGGGCCGACCTCTTGGTCCATCTCATCGCATCCCTCACAAGTTGTTCTGATGTCTACCTCGGCGCGACAGACGGGGCATGTCGAGTGCTCCCTTAGCCACACGTCGACACAACCTCGGTGGAAGATGTGCATGCACGTCGGCAGCCGCCGCGCTGCGTCCCCCTCCGCCATCGCGCCCAGGCACACGGCGCACTCTCGCTCCTCCTCTCCATCAGCATCCTCCTTCCGATATGTGAACTCCGGAAGCGCAGCTATGGCTTCGGCATCCAGCCCCATGGGCGGTTTCTTTTCTGGCTCTGCTACAGCGGCAGCCTCAGCAGCATCCCGTCTCGCGGACCGTTGCACGAGGTACCACCGGATGGTGCACAGGATGAGGAAGATGACGAGGAGGGAACCAAAACTGATGCCGAGGATGGCGATGTAGGAGGTCGTGGTGCAGCACGTGTGTGTGCCCACGACGACTGTGGCAGCATCATGGCGCGAGGAGTATGGTGCGCCGACGGCGATAGAGACCGCGAAGCAGGACTGGTCTGCAGGGCAGCCGCGGCGATTGGGACCTGGGCCACCACGCCCGGTGACGAAGGAAAAGAAGATGACAACGACGAGGATGGTTGTCGCGATGGCATTGCGACAAGCGCGTGGGGTCAATCGAAGGAGGCGGTGCATGCGCCTGTGTTTGGAGATTTTGAAGGTGTTGGTTGCATGCCATGGCTCGGTAGTGTGGGTGTTGTGAGCGAACTGCGGGCGAGAGGCAAGGTTCTTGGCCTCTTCGGGTGGGAGGGAAGATACATTGACCGCCACAGCGAACCCATTTTACAAGAATAGGTTGGTTGTGCAGAGTACCTACTACTGGCCTCGTCCTTTCTCCATTTTCTAATTTATTTTAGTTTGGTTATTGGTTTAATTTTACTTATTAGCATGTGGCATTTAAACATATAGAGAAGTATTGATTCTTGTATTTCCATCTAACGTTAAAGATAATAACTTTCTTCATTACTGCAGTGGTGATGACATGTAGATCTCTGTTTGGCCTAGTGAGTTAAGAGGGAGAGATGAGCAATGCAAATGATTGGTGTACTACCGGAATCGAAGGCTTTGCCGAGTGTCATATTCTTTGCCGAGTGTATTTTATCGGACACTCGGCAAACCATCTCTTTGCCGAGTGCCAAACTAAAAACACTCGGCAAATATTCTGACACACAGCAAACTATCTGTTTGCCGAGTGCCTTATTAAAAACACTCGGCAAACGGTTTGACACTCGGCAATACTACTGAAAAACACTCGGCAAACTCCGGCACTCGGCAAATATAGAAAAAACACTCAGCAAATTACGACACTCGGCAAACATCGCGCCACGTGTCCCTCCGTGAAAAGAGAAAAAAAAAAAAAAACGTTTGCCGAGGACACTCGGCAAACTCTTTTGTTTGCCGAGTGTCAGATCTAGGACACTCGACAACATCGCACCACGTGTCCCTTCATAAAAAAAAATAAAAAATAAAAAAATAAAAAAAATCCTAGGCCGAGTGTCAAATCTAAGGACACTCGGCAAACTCTGCTTATAAGGCCCACGCATGCGTCTGGTTACTTCCCTCACATCTCACACCACACCGCAGCGCTCCCCTCCGACACGGGATGGCAGGCACCACCCCTCCCCACCCGCCGGCTCGGAGCGGGCGCCCGTCCACCTGAATCACACAGATCGGGACGCCGGAGGAGGAGCAGCGCCGTTCCGCATCGCCGGAGCAACAACCACGGGCGCGGAGAGGCCCGCCCGCCAGCAAGCGCAGGCGCAGGTAACCGCAACCCCTCTCCTCGTCCCCTCCCCTCCGCGGCGCCGGCGGTGACAAGCGGGGCTCGCCTGCTCGCCTTACGCACCGCTGGCTGCAGGCAGTATGGCGCCCGGCGGCTGCCTTCTCGCCTCGCCGCCCAGACGCAGCGCGTGCGTGCGTCGTTGTCACGAGTCGTTTCCTTCTGGGGGCTCTCAGTCAGATCCCGTGGCCTCTGCTCTGCGATGCCTCGGTAGGAGGTAAGTGCCCGTTTCAATCTTAGACGAGTGCGGATTCGGCCACATCTCACTTCACTTATGATTTATCACCTCGCTATCTGCAGTTCAAGCTTGGATCCCTGGATCCCATACCATCGGTCTCTCGGAGAGTGTAATCCAGCGAGCGTTGAGTTGAAGCCGTGCAAGTGGAGATGAGGACTCTGAAGAAATCCGACAAGAAAGCTGCCCTCGACTTCGCAGCGCGGAGTTTCAATGTCACCACATCTAGTTCGTGTGTTTCTGGCTACTGAGTGATATTATGTTGTGCTGTATTATGTTATTATGCGATTGCCAGATTCCAGACTGAGTGTATTAGGCATATCTGCATCAATCGGTATTATACTAATGGATTTTTGCTGAGCATTGTGATGGTTGATCTTATTTAATTGTGGAATCCACATCATGCATTTTTCTTATATACAGTACATTTGGAGAACTGTCAGACATCGTATGGATTCTAAGTGGTTTTAATGGTGTTCTAATGTAATTATTTTTTTTTTCTTTGGAAAATAGGTTTGCAGTGTAATTCAAACAGTGGACATACATGTATATCTAAGCCCTATTGGGAACATACATGTATGTATGATCCATTGTTTGCAAGGTCTCATTTTTTTGCATTCTTTTGCAATTCATGAGGATAGAGTAATTTGGAACAATATGCTTAGTGATGTTGCTTTTGATGTAATTTGATTCCGTTTGCACAACACAAGCAACAGTATCTTCAAAGATAATGGTTGGTGTCTCAAGTGCAACAATATCACATGATTGCATTATGTGATTTATCATTATGCGAAATCATACGCACTCATGTGATGTTTCATACAAAGCAATTATTTCAGAATGGTTGATGGAAGTAGCCACTATAGTTTGCTTGAAGAATCCAAGAGATGGTTGTTCCACCTTACAAGAATACAAAGCCAATCTAAGATCGATCTGATAAGTAGCTAGCATATGTATACCCATCAAAATTGGATCTTGGTTTCTTCTATAGAATGTTCCATGATCTATTGGGCCATTGAGATATCTCAAATTTTTTCTAAAGCCTACCCAGTGACGCTTAGTAGGAGTAGCACTATATGAATTGCTAGCAAATTTATGATATTACAAATTCTATATCTGGGTTAGTGCTGATAGCAAGATACATAAGTACTCCAACGACACTAAGGATCCCTTTGGTTGAGCTTTCCAACCTGCTTTTGCTTTTGCAAAAGACAAAAGCCAACCAAAGAGCCTAAAAGTTACATGTGGTTTTGTTCAAAAGCAGCTTTCACTATAGTTCAATTCCAAAAGCTCATCTTATCTACTTTTACTGGCTTTTGGATGGACAACTTTGAGAAAACTATCCATTGCCACTGGTTATGAGAAAGAAAAAACGGTTCGCTGCCTTCTATTCCTCCGCATCCGCCCAAGCCCCAGACTCCTTCCGCATATGGCCGCGACCGCCGGCTAGGGTTCCTGGTCCGCCGCCACCCCCGCCCGAGGCGTGCTCTGGCCGGCTGCCGCCCCACCGGACCTGCCCGACGCCGGCCGCATCCCAGCTCGACGCCGTCCATCCGCATCCCCGCCCGACGCCGGTGCTTCCGTGGTTGGCCGCCCACTCTGCACGGTGCCCGGCCGCCCGCCGCAGCCAGCACCAGCCCCCAGCGTGGCCCTTGTCCTCAACCGACTCGTCCCCTGCCGGCGCCGAACCTGCAAGGTACGTCTGTCTCCCTCTGTTCCAAATAGATGCATGATTAGCTGCTGGGTTGGAGAATGGGTGACAAATTTGGTTCAAGAATGTATGATTGATTACTTGCTGCGTTGTAGAATGCATGATTAGTTGTTGTTGCCTGCAAATTGATTGAAATGTTTTTGTTTGGTTCAAGAATGGGTGACAAGGCAGATTGGAGTGATGGTTTTTTGAGGCATTTGTTTGATGCCTGCAAAGACGAAATAGAAGCTCAGAATAGGCCGATGGGAATTTTCACCGCTACCGGTTGGAAGAATGTTGTTTCCAAGTTTGTAGAAAAATCCGGTGATAGGCGAACCAAAAAAACAATTGAAGAACAAGTTAGATGTCTTGAAAAAAAGGATTGTTCAATCTTTATGGAGTTCAAGAATTGTGCTACTGGTTTTGGAAGGGATGCAGAAAAAAAACTGTTGATTGCTCGCAGGAATGGTGGGATGAACACCTTGCTGTAAGTACTGTACTGTCACTGTACATATATTTTTTCTTGTTATTTGTTGTAGTGTGTCTTGCTAATTTTATTTATTTAATTTCAGAGATGTAACAATCGTGAGAAAGGAATCAAATGCAATCACATGAAGTTTCGAAAGCAAGGACCAAAGTTTTTTGATGATATGCATATTATTTTTGGCAAGGCACATGTTAGTGGGTCTTCGGCATCCTGTCCTGGAGATATATCCTCCGATGAGGCAAGTGATGAGGCTGTAGAGGAGGTACCAAAACCTGCAAAGAAAGCTGAGAAGACAGGGAACTAAGGAAAAAGGAAACGCAAGGGGTCCTCCACTGCTGTTGCAGACAAGGATGAGAAGAGCCCATTTTTTCGTATGTACAAGAACACTATTTGAAGATCGAAACTGCAGCAGAGAGGATCTCCACAAGTGTTGAAGCATCATCCGCTCCTCCAACCAATCTCGTTCCTTCCATTGCTGAGACCGTGCAGATGGTGATAGAATGTGGGGTGGAAGAAGGAACTGCTCTAATGTACATAGCCTCCTCCCTAAGGGCGTGTTTAGTTCCCACCCCAAAATCCAAAAAAGTGCTACAGTATCTATCACATCGAATCTTGCGATACATGCATGGAGCATTAAATGTAGACGAAAAAAACTAATTGCACAGTTTAGTTGGAAATTGCGAAACGAACGTTTTGAGCCTAATTAATCCACGATTGAACACTATTTACCAAATAAAAACAAAAGTGCTAAATTTGGGCTACTAAACACGCTCTAATTCTTAAGCCTGACTTTAGGGAGCTCTTTAGCTCTCTACGAACGACTAAAGGAAGGCTCGATTTGATCGAGAGGGAGCATGAGAAGGAGATGATGAAGCGGCAGTGATTTCTTTTCATGTGTTCCAGATTATTTTCGTCTCATATGCGAGAACATTTGCCTATGTTGAATCAAAATAAGTTTCCCTGTGTCGAACCATAATTTGCCTATGTATTTTTATAAGATGTTTCAGATGAGCCCTGAGATTTTTGAGGCACTTCATGACTTCTAGTCTGTACCTATGGATTGACCTCAAGCAACAATGTTTCATCTACTGGGTCATTGGATATGTTCTTGTGGATCGTCGGAGGATCACAATCATTTTCACAAGTTGAAAATCGTTTCACACGGTCACTTTGGATAGTTAACACTAAGTTTCATGAAGTGTTGAAGTGTTTGCGCAAGTTAGCTAAGGACAATATTAAACCGAGAGATCCTACTTTTTCTACAGAGCATGAAAGGGTGAGAGAGAACCGTTTTTGGCCATACTTCAAAGGAGCAATTGGAGCAATAGATGGTTCACATGTTCAAGTGGTAGTGCCAGTGGACGAAGTGGTTAACCACATAAATTGTCATGGATATACATCTCAGAATGTGCTAGCTATTTTTGACTTTGACATGAGGTTTACCTTTGCGGTTACCGGTTGGTCGGGTTCTGCACATGACACGCGCATCCTCCATCATGCATTGGCAAAGTTTCCTTCATTTCGTGTGCCTCCTAAAGGTACTAATGGTTTCCTGTGTTATGTTAGCAATAGTTGTATTATTATGTACGTTACTAACTTGGTTTTGTAGGAAAATATTATCTTGTGGACTCAGGTTACCCAAACCGAACTAGGTATCTTGCACCTTTCAAAGGAAGCACTTACCATATACCAGAATTTCAGAATCGTTCAGGGCCTCCTCAAGGAAAGTATGAGGTGTTCAATTTCTTGCATTCATCCCTTCGTAATATCATTGAAGGTCTTTTGGAGTCTTGAAGCAGAAGTGGCGTATTTTGAAGGGCATGCCAAGTTTCTCACCTCGTACTCAGAAGCATATCATTACAGCTTGTCTTGCATTGCATAATTTTATCCGTGACAACAATTTGCGTGATAAGGAGTTCAAGAGATGTGATGCTGATGAGGATTACTTGGTAGAACATACAAGTGGCACAAAGCAAACACAAGGGGATGGTAGTGAGGATGTGGAGAACGAGGATACCATGAATACCATTCGTACTAGGATAGCTGATGCTTTGGTTAGTCCGAGAGAAGGCTAGTTATGTTGATGGATGGCAACGTTGTCTAAGCCCTTTGATGGATATTGTTCTATTTATGTGGACCAATCATTTTGCTGAGGATGAAAAACTTTAGAAAATTATTTTTTTCCTTGCTAAAATAGTCATTGAAATACGAATTAGTGAACAAATTATTTTGTTATGAGTAATTTGCATAAAAACAGGTCCCCAGGCCTTCAGGGGCATTACATGTATTTTTTACACAGCCTACATTTTGACAACAACTCTAACCAAATGGCCTTCTACTTTTCCCACAACTATTTTTCCACAGCCCATAACTCACAACAGTGTTTCCAAAAGCCACAGCTCAACCAAACATGGCTAAGATATTGAACCTAGTTCCAAAATCTCTTTCCATTTCTCCCTTGGTCTAAGATGGGCCGTTCTCTATATCTAGAGATCCAAGTGGTTTTTGATGGGTATGACCCGTCCATATTGGATTTCTCTAATATTTTCTGGACATAGACAGCTTCGTATAAAAAACTATAGTCGCTGGCGGAGCCAAGGCCCCGCCACCCTGGGCCGTTGGCTGGGCTCCCCCGCTACTTGCGCTTTAGGCCCAAAGGCCCAGTACAGAGGAAAAGACGAGCGCTCGAGGGCAGCGGCGTGGACACGCGGTACTGAGGAGGAGCCATTAGGCTATCTCCAACAACAACACCCAAAATACAAGACACATTCGTCCCTTGGGTAGTGCTACAGGCAAAAGGTTCAATACCTATTCGGTATCTTCTCCAACAACAAGACCCAAAAGAGAATCCTTTCTGCAAATAGGTTTTCAGGAGAGAGGATGCCCATATTTGGGTTGTGCCTCTTAGGCAACCCAAAATAGGTCTCCCATATAGGTACTCTATTGGAGGCTGATTTTGGGTCTCTTGCTACTCATTTTGGGTTTTGATGCCCATATGGGTCCTTGTTCGAGACAGTCTTACTCCATGGCGGGGAGGCCGAAGCAACAGTCTATGCGCCGACCTCAACCCTAACCCCAATCCTCCTTCATTATCTCTCTATCCTTCCTCTTTTCCAATCCCGAACCCCAAACGAAGCTGATGGATTTGACCTCCCCTTGCTACTGCTTCTTGTGAGAGCAACTGCGGCTAGCGGTGGCTGGTGGCCGGTGGTCCGAGTCCGGTGAGGCAGAGCCGGCTACTGGAGGTAGCCGCGGACAAGGCACAAGCGCCGCCTGCTACCCTGCTGTATTGGACATCGCCTAGATTGAGCAAAAATTGCAAATGGCAGAGAGGAGGAGGCTGAGCCAACCAGGTAATTTGACTAATTTCAGTTATGAATTATCTAATATGCAGAGGTTAAATTTGATGGATAATCTATGACCTTGCCCTTATGACTGTTTCTTACATTTTTTTTATTTAGGGATGAGGCATTTTTTTGGTTGATAGAAGGACTTGTCCTGATGCTGGTGGAAGTAATGAACCTGAAAGACATCCAAACATAGAAGAGCCACATGAAGCTCCAGATCATCCGGAACCAGAACCAAACATGGACAATTTCACTAGTTAGTTTGATAATGAAATCGTATGTGATCCAGCTCTTAGAAAACAAATATATGAGTATGCACCTGAAATTCAAGACCAAGTTAGGAGAGCATACATATTGAAAGGTCCATCACAACCAACAAATATATTGAAAGATCCAGGTTCAAGGGGCTTTTCTGTGGGTTGGTATAAGAAATATAATTGGTTAGAATATAGTGAATCCAAAGATGCTGGTTATTGCTTCCTTTTTAAGCAGCCGGGGAGGGCACAACATTTTGGTTATGATGTATTTAACAAAACTGGTTGGAGAGATTGGAAACATGCATACAAAGCATTACCTGAACATGTTGATGGTGTAGGTAGTGCTCACAACAAGTGTGTTCAGAAAATATGGTGACTTTAAAAATCAAAGACAGAGTGTGCAGAGAGTATTAAACAGAGCTAGTAAACAATCGGAGGAATTATACCAAACTCGTTTAACTTCTACTTTACGATGTTAAAGATATCTCTTAAAGCAAGGACTATCATTTCGTGGGCATGATGAATCTTCTTCCTCTTTGAACAAAGGCAATCTTCTAGAGTTGATTGATTTTCTAAAAGACAACAATGAAGAAGTCAGGAATGCCTACGATCGAGGTGGCTTAAATTGTAAGATGACTTCCCATGATATCCAAAAGGATCTTGCAAGGTGTTGTGCAGAAGAAATAACTGAAGCAATTATGGAAGAGATTGGTAATAGGCCATTCTCTGTTCTCATTGATGAATCACGTGATATATAAGTGAAAGAGCAAATTGCTATTATTTTAAGGTTAGCAACTGGTATATTGTGTCAGTTCTATTAAGTTGTCTAATTCTGTACAATATTCAGTTTTATTAGTGTTTTTTTAATTGGTGCACTACTGCAGGTATGTGAATTCTAAAGGGATTGTTGTTGAAAGATGTCTTGCTCTTGTACATGTCAAAGAGACTACAGCCGATGCATTGAAGGAAGCATTGCTTGCTGTCCTTGACAAGAACAAGCTATCAGTTTCTCGGATACGAGGGCAAGGATATGACGGGCCTTCAAATATGAGAAGTGAATTTAATGGACTGAAAGAAAAGATTCTAGATGAAAACCCATATGCATTCTTTGTCCACTGTTTTGCCATCAGTTACCGCTGGTTGTTGTTTCTATTGCGAATTGTTGCTCTTCTCTCATTGATTTCTTTGAGTATATATCTTTGATTGTGACCATCACAAGTACATCACGCAAGAGAAGGGACAAACTAATTGAAAACCAGCATCAAAATACTCTGTGGCGTATTGAAACTGGCGAGGTATCTACAGGAAGAGGCTTGGATCAAGAAACTGTCCTTGCTAGGCCTAGGGATACTAGATGGGGTTGACATCATGTTACTTTGGTTCGCTTGTCCCAAATGTAGGACTCAGTGATAAAGGTCCTTCAAATAGTTCATGAAGATGGACGAGTGCCAAATCAAGCAGCTGGTTTGATAAAAAAATGGAGTGCTTTGAATTTGTTTTTATTGGTGCTTATGCTAAAGGTTCTTGGCATCACAAATGAGCTCTCCGTGCCTTACAAACAAAAGGTCTCAATATTGTTAATGCTCTTGAGTTAGTTCTTATTCAGTTGTTCCCTTTCTTACAATATTGCTTTTCTTATTCAGCAGCTATTCCCTTTTGCTATTAATCTGATTGCACTTATAAATTCAATTGTAGCTTATCCATGAGTCAAAGCTCAGTTTAACCATGAGAAAGTGGCTGGGATAACTTATTTGATGAGGCAAGACAATTTTGTGATTTGAATGGTATTCCTATTCCAAATATGGCTGCAGAAATACCAGTGAGAGGTCGTTCAAGGCGTGACGGATTTACTGTTCTAATCTTCATCATTATCGTGTTTGGGATTTTCTATGTTGTTCTTCATAAAATATGTGCTGAAATGAATCATCGGTTCACTGAAGCGACGACGAAGCTATTGATGTGCTTTTCTTGTCTTGATCCAAAGAACTCTTTCTCTAGTCTTGATTCAACAGTCTTGCTCGCTTGCTGAAATTTATGCTGAGGATTTCTCAAATCATGACGTGGAGTCATAAGGGGACATTAGAGTCATAAGGCTCTTCATGTATGGAGGCATGCTGCCTTTGCTAATTGTAAAGATATTGAAAGTTTGTCCCAGAAAATGGTTGAAACCGAAAAACATTTGCTTTTTCATTGGTCTACAAGCTCATTGAATTGGCCTTGTTGGTGCCGGTGTCAACAACTACTGTTGAAAGGGCTTCTCATGTTGAAGACTATCAAGTCTAAATCTCACATAGGATTGCTGATGATTGGTTCAACACAACTTGATGATCTGCTATATTGAGCGAGAACTATCAATTCACTTGATGAAGCTACTATTCTTCGGCGGTTTCAAAACTTGAAGAGTCGTAGATGTAGCTGCCTCGTAACCATGCTTGTGGGGGTGGGCATCTTAGTTACCAATTACCATTTAGGTTTATCTTTTGTGTTTCATTATCTAAGTCCTGAACTTGTGTACTGAAAAATCATTTTAATATTTAATTTGAATCTATCATGGTTTCCTATTTTATATGTATGTTATATAATATAGAGTTAAATACATCAGCGGTACTCGAACTTGTAAGGTTGTGTCACTTAGCTCCACGAACTCTCAAAATGCATTTCTAGATTCCTTATCTTGATTTTTGGTTCACGCAGGTCCATACCACTTTGTCAGCAATATTTTGCTTACATGACATGCCAACATTGGCAGTCATTTTACATTTAACCCCTCACATTCATTTTGCGTCTCCTTTATTTGTTTCCACGATTGCACATGAAGCTGTCGGGCCATACCCACGGTGATGAGTACATGCTCGATCTTCCGAGAGGTAGCCGGTAAGTTCGATTTGTGAAGATCTCGACGTTGGCGATCCGGCTTCAAATAAGACACAATTCAAACCCTGCAACCGTTACACCACTGCTCCGTTGGTTATCAACCAAGCACAACTTGATTGACCTCGCCAAGAAGGCTTTTCCTACAAGCGAATCAAAGAGCACAAGCAAGAAGGTAAAACACGCAATATGAAATTACAAATATGAATGACGCGAATATCAAAAAAGGATTCAAGAACTCGGTTCCAAAGGACTAATCGACACAGTGGAGGAGATCAAGAACGGGGGCCCTGGATCACTATAAAAGGATTTGTCACCACAGTTACAATGAACGATTCAGTTCCTCGATGGAAAACTAAACTCTAACAAAAACCCAATTGTGTAGCAGCGGCGGCGGCTGTGTTTATATCTAAGACTCGACCTAGGGTTGGGGACGGCCAGGGTTGGGCGCCCACAACTTGGGCTTAAGGACCGACATGATACATGGCCAAGTTGGCCCAAATAGGTGACGCAGCACCTTGCCGTGGTCACATAGAATGATCCACGGACCTTCTGGAGCTGGGACCAGATCCAAACAACGGCGTCATCGTCCCCTTTCCAACGCATCCAAGAACGGCCCATTTCGATGTCGATCGTATGAGGAAGTTATGACCGAAACAGTGACGACGTGTCTGCTGAATCCGAGGGCGACGTGGCAGCTGAGTGGGAACGAATTGGAACTTGGGAAAGACCATGGCGTCGGTGTCTAGCGGGCGATGTCCTCATCACACGAGGCTCGCCTGTGCCGGCGACAGCACGCCATGCGTAGTTGGCGGCCAAGATCACGCCCCGTGCGGCACTAGCGGCCATCACGGTTCCAGTGTCGTACCGGCTGCTCCAGCGTCTGCTGCTAGCCCTTGCATTCAGCTATTCCCCAGGTGCTCCACCGCTCTGCTGTCGACAGACGATGAACGTAGGGTCAGGCCTACGGACAACAGCGGCGGCAGCTGCCCACGCTCCACTACGACAAGCTCGTGCTGCTGTTGCTTATGTGACTATAACGGTTGGTGGGTCACTATACCTGGCAGTGGCGTGCGGGCTCAGTTTGAGCATGACCTAGAGCTCCTCCTTGACGAGGTACTCTGACGACGCCGAGTTGGGGATGCCACAAGCGAGCGGATAAGCGCGGACGGCTGCTGCAATGTCCGGGTTGGAGCGGCGGCTGCTGACACTGCCGAGCTCCACACGGAGGATTCTGTAGCGGTGGGTGGGGCAGCGCGATGGAGGCGCGGCACATCGTGTTAGCGCACATTAGCACGTTCCTAGGCTCTCCTTGAGTCTAGCTAGTTCTGACCGAGAGATGGACATGCATACGTTCCTAGCTATGACCGTGATGTACATGTATATAGGCATAAGCCTTGATGAAATACAAATTGAGTTTTTATCATTCTTCTTTCTCATGCTTACACAGCGGACATGATCTGGGTTCGCACGAAGCCACGGGTCCACGCACGGGAGTGGAAGGTGCGGCGAACAGGCGGGCAGGAGGCGGAGCTCGCCGTCGTCATGGAACATGCTCTAGCACATGGCACAGTCACGCACACACACCTAGGCACCGAGGTCAGCGATGAGGCCAGCGTGAACAGCACACATCTGGAGCGCAATGAGCCACTCCGCCTCTGCCTCCGCCACGGCCACCGCATCCCCTTCTCCCTTCTCGCCTGGCCGTGCGTCGGCAAGCGCCATAGGTGGTGCCCCCAGAGGGCGTGCCATGAGCGGGAGTGGCGGCGCCTGCGGTGTGCGGCTCGAGCTTGTGCCGCGCGTGCACTGGAGGCCAATGTCACGCCCCTACACACCGACGACCGAGCTCGTGCTTGCGCATGACATCTTGCTTATGACAGCATGCGCCAGCGGGCACCATGTTGCCGCATGGAGCTGCTCGTTCTCTCCTCGCTAGACAATGACAACATGGCCATGGCATGTCGTTCTCCTCGCCTCTCTTGCCTACCGCCGCTCCTGCTGCGTGAGCGCACCCATACTCATCCCCGCGAATCACAGCGTGGCTCTCATCCATGGGTCGCGAGCTATGGACGTGCCAGACGAGGGGTCTTGGGTTCGAGCTTAGTGTTGGAGCTATTTCTGATGGGGTGGGTGGGCAGCCGTGAAGAGGCGGAACCAGGGGGCCAGTAGGGGCCGCGGCCCCCCAATGCGGCCGAAATCTTTTTGATCCCCCGTGCGGCCAAGCCCATAGCCCAGCATGCAGCGTGGAAGATTTTAGATCTCCATCCCGTGATTATGTCAGAATTGGAAGCAGAGGAAACGTCACGGACGAGAGGAGACTCGCGTCACATCGCATTCGCACCGTACCGAGATGGGCGCCGTGGGCATCGCCGTGAGAGCGTGCGTGCCTCCCGCTCCCGCTGCCCGCTGGCCACTCCGCACCCTCCGGCTCCATGGACGCCGCCCAAGCCCAGCGAGCTGCGGAGAGCAAGCCCTGGATGACTGGGCGCGTGCTCATGCTCGGCCTCGGGCGTCGGCGGCACCGGCCCGTCGGGGGATCCACAGACCACTGCACACCCTCTCTCTCCAGGCTCTGCCCCGACCTCGACATCCTCGTTGCCAGGACCAGTAGGTGCAGTAGTCTAGCCT
>NW_027098383.1:0-27672 GCF_019320115.1 Miscanthus floridulus | reverse complement strand
GCTAATCTTGAAGCAAGATAGCGTGCGCGGTTTGCGTCGAACGTACCATAGGATTGGAGATCATTTTGGACACACCCGATGGAACTCCTAGGTACATGAGTCATGTGAAATCTCATTTAAGTCTGTTTGGAAACATTGTTGGCGTTGGTGCAATATAGTTGCACACTTTGCGTCGAACGTACCATAGGCTTGGAAATCGGTTTGGACGCACCCGATGTAACACCTAGGTGACAGTTGGGCTTGTGGAAACTTGTTTCATGTTCCGTTTGGAGATAGTGCTAGTGTCGGTCCAAGATAGGGTGCACGTTTGCGCCAAACGTACCATAGGCTTAGACATCGTTTTTAACGCACCGATGGTACTCCTAGGTGACGAGGCTCAATTGGAAGCTCATTTCAGTCCGTGTGGAGATAGTGCTAATCTTGACGCAAGATAGGTGCGCGGTTTGCGTCGAACGTACCATAGGATTGGAGATCATTTTGGACACACCCGATGGAACTCCTAGGTGACGTGGGTCATGTGAAATCTCATTTCGGTCTGTTTGGAGAGAGTGTTGGCGTCGGTGCAATATAGTTGCACGCTTTGCGTCGAACGTACCATAGGCTTGGAAATTGGTTTGGAAGCACCCGATGTAACACCTAGCTGACATTGGTCTTGTGGAAACTTGTTTCAGTCCGTTTGGAGATAGTGCTAGTGTCGGTCCAAGATAGGTGCACGGTTTGCGCCAAACGTACCAAAGGCTTAGGCATCATTTTTAATGCACCGGTGGTACTCCTAGGTGATGTGGCTCAATTGGAAGCTCGTTTCAGTCCGTGTGGAGATAGTGCTAATCTTGACGCAACATTGGTGCGCGGTTTGCGTCGAACGTACCATTGGCTTGGAGATCGTTTTGGACGCACCCGATGGAACTCCTAGGTGACGTGGGTCATGTGAAATCTCATTTTGGTCTGCTTGGAGACAGTGTTGGCGTCAGTGCAATATAGTTGCATGCTTTGCATTGAACGTAGCATAGGCTCGGACATCGATTTGACGCACCCGATAGAACTCCTAGGTGACGTTGGACTTGTGGAATCTTGTTTCGGTCCGTTTGGAGATAGTGCTAGTGTCGGTCCAAGATAGGTGCACGGTTTGCGCCAAACGTACCAAAGGCTTAGACATTGTTTTTAGCACATCGATGGTACTCCTAGGTGACGAGGCTCAAGTGGAAGCTCATTTCAGTCCGTGTGGATATAGTGCTAATCTTGAGGCAAGATAGGTGCGCGGTTTGCGTCGAACGTACCATAGGCTTGGAGATCGTTGTGGACGCACTCGATGGAACTCCTAGGTGACGTGGGTCATGTGAAATCTCATTTGGGTCTGTTTGGAGACATTGTTGGCGTCGGTGCAATATAGTTGCACGCTTTGCGTCGAACGTACCATAGGCTTGGAAATCGATTTGGAAGCACCCGATGTAACACCTAGGTGACGTTGGTCTTGTGGGAACTTGTTTCAGTCCGTTTGGAGATAGTGCTAGTGTTGGTCCAAGATAGGTGCACGGTTAGCTCCAAACGTACCATAGGCTTAGACATCGTTTTTAACGCACCGATGGTACTCCTAGGTGACGAGGCTCAATTGGAAGCTCATTTCAGTCCGTGTGGAGATAGTGCTAATCTTGACGCAAGATAGGTGCGCGGTTTGCGTCGAACGTACCATAGGATTGGAGATCGTTTTGGACGCACCAGATGGAACTCCTTGGTGACATGAGTCATGTGAAATCTCATTTAAGTCTGTTTGGAAACATTGTTGGCGTTGGTGCAATATAGTTGCACACTTTTGCGTCGAACGTACCATAGGCTTGGAAATCGGTTTGGACGCACCCGATGTAACACCTAGGTGACGTTGGGCTTGTGGGAACTTGTTTCGTTCCGTTTGGAGATAGTGCTAGTGTCGGTCCAAGATAGGTGCATCGTTTGCACCAAACGTACCATAGGCTTAGACATCGTTTTTAACGCACCGATGGTACTCCTAGGTGACGAGGCTCAATTGGAAGCTCATTTCAGTCCGTGTGGAGATAGTGCTAATCTTGACGCAAGATAGGTGCGCGGTTTGCGTCGAACGTACCATAGGATTGGAGATCATTTTGGACGCACCCGATGGAACTCCTAGGTGACGTGGGTCATGTGAAAACTCATTTGGTCTGTTTGGAGAGAGTGTTGGCGTCGGTGCAATATAGTTGCACGCTTTGCGTCGAACGTACCATAGGCTTGTAAATTGGTTTGGAAGCACCCGATGTAACACCTAGGTGACATTGGTCTTGTGGAAACTTGTTTCAGTCCGTTTGGAGATAGTGCTAGTGTCGGTCCAAGATAGGTGCATCGTTTGCGCCAAATGTACCATAGGCTTAGACATCGTTTTTAACGCACCGATGGTACTCCTAGGTGACGAGGCTCAATTGGAAGCTCATTTCAGTCTGTGTGGAGATAGTGCTAATCTTGACGCAAGATAGGTGCGCGGTTTGCGTTGAACGTACCATAGGATTGGAGATCATTTTGGACGCACCCGATGGAACTCCTAGGTGACGTGGGTCATGTGAAAACTCATTTTGGTCTGTTTGGAGAGAGTGTTGGCGTCGGTGCAATATAGTTGCACGCTTTGCGTCGAACGTACCATAGGCTTGTAAATTGGTTTGGACGCACCCGATGTAACACCTAGGTGACGTTGGGCTTGTGGGAACTTGTTTCGTTCCGTTTGGAGATAGTGCTAGTGTCGGTCCAAGATAGGTGCATCGTTTGCACCAAACGTACCATAGGCTTAGACATCATTTTTAACGCACCGATGGTACTCCTAGGTGACGAGGCTCAATTGGAAGCTCATTTCAGTCCGTGTGGAGATAGTGCTAATCTTGACGCAAGATAGGTGCGCGGTTTGCGTCGAACGTACCATAGGATTGGAGATCGTTTTGGACACACCCGATGGAACTCCTAGGTGACGTGGGTCATGTGAAATCTCATTTCGGTCTGTTTGGAGAGAGTGTTGGCGTCGGTGCAATATAGTTGCACGCTTTGCGTCGAACGTACCATAGGCTTGGAAATTGGTTTGGAAGCACCCGATGTAACACCTAGCTGACATTGGTCTTGTGGAAACTTGTTTCAGTCCGTTTGGAGATAGTGCTAGTGTCGGTCCAAGATAGGTGCACGGTTTGCGCCAAACGTACCAAAGGCTTAGGCATCATTTTTAATGCACCGGTGGTACTCCTAGGTGATGTGGCTCAATTGGAAGCTCGTTTCAGTCCGTGTGGAGATAGTGCTAATCTTGACGCAACATTGGTGCGCGGTTTGCGTCGAACGTACCATTGGCTTGGAGATCGTTTTGGACGCACCCGATGGAACTCCTAGGTGACGTGGGTCATGTGAAATCTCATTTTGGTCTGCTTGGAGACAGTGTTGGCGTCAGTGCAATATAGTTGCATGCTTTGCATTGAACGTAGCATAGGCTCGGACATCGATTTGACGCACCCGATAGAACTCCTAGGTGACGTTGGACTTGTGGAATCTTGTTTCGGTCCGTTTGGAGATAGTGCTAGTGTCGGTCCAAGATAGGTGCACGGTTTGCGCCAAACGTACCAAAGGCTTAGACATTGTTTTTAGCACATCGATGGTACTCCTAGGTGACGAGGCTCAAGTGGAAGCTCATTTCAGTCCGTGTGGATATAGTGCTAATCTTGAGGCAAGATAGGTGCGCGGTTTGCGTCGAACGTACCATAGGCTTGGAGATCGTTGTGGACGCACTCGATGGAACTCCTAGGTGACGTGGGTCATGTGAAATCTCATTTGGGTCTGTTTGGAGACATTGTTGGCGTCGGTGCAATATAGTTGCACGCTTTGCGTCGAACGTACCATAGGCTTGGAAATCGATTTGGAAGCACCCGATGTAACACCTAGGTGACGTTGGTCTTGTGGGAACTTGTTTCAGTCCGTTTGGAGATAGTGCTAGTGTTGGTCCAAGATAGGTGCACGGTTAGCTCCAAACGTACCATAGGCTTAGACATCGTTTTTAACGCACCGATGGTACTCCTAGGTGACGAGGCTCAATTGGAAGCTCATTTCAGTCCGTGTGGAGATAGTGCTAATCTTGACGCAAGATAGGTGCGCGGTTTGCGTCGAACGTACCATAGGATTGGAGATCGTTTTGGACGCACCAGATGGAACTCCTTGGTGACATGAGTCATGTGAAATCTCATTTAAGTCTGTTTGGAAACATTGTTGGCGTTGGTGCAATATAGTTGCACACTTTTGCGTCGAACGTACCATAGGCTTGGAAATCGGTTTGGACGCACCCGATGTAACACCTAGGTGACGTTGGGCTTGTGGGAACTTGTTTCGTTCCGTTTGGAGATAGTGCTAGTGTCGGTCCAAGATAGGTGCATCGTTTGCACCAAACGTACCATAGGCTTAGACATCGTTTTTAACGCACCGATGGTACTCCTAGGTGACGAGGCTCAATTGGAAGCTCATTTCAGTCCGTGTGGAGATAGTGCTAATCTTGACGCAAGATAGGTGCGCGGTTTGCGTCGAACGTACCATAGGATTGGAGATCATTTTGGACGCACCCGATGGAACTCCTAGGTGACGTGGGTCATGTGAAATCTCATTTCGGTCTGTTTGGAGAGAGTGTTGGCGTCGGTGCAATATAGTTGCACGCTTTGCGTCGAACGTACCATAGGCTTGGAAATTGGTTTGGAAGCACCCGATGTAACACCTAGCTGACATTGGTCTTGTGGAAACTTGTTTCAGTCCGTTTGGAGATAGTGCTAGTGTCGGTCCAAGATAGGTGCACGGTTTGCGCCAAACGTACCAAAGGCTTAGGCATCATTTTTAATGCACCGGTGGTACTCCTAGGTGATGTGGCTCAATTGGAAGCTCGTTTCAGTCCGTGTGGAGATAGTGCTAATCTTGACGCAACATTGGTGCGCGGTTTGCGTCGAACGTACCATTGGCTTGGAGATCGTTTTGGACGCACCCGATGGAACTCCTAGGTGACGTGGGTCATGTGAAATCTCATTTCGGTCTGCTTGGAAGACAGTGTTGGCGTCAGGTGCAATATAGTTGCATGCTTTGCATTGAACGTAGCATAGGCTCGGACATCGATTTGACGCACCCGATAGAACTCCTAGGTGACGTTGGACTTGTGGAATCTTGTTTCGGTCCGTTTGGAGATAGTGCTAGTGTCGGTCCAAGATAGGTGCACGGTTTGCGCCAAACGTACCAAAGGCTTAGACATTGTTTTTAGCACATCGATGGTACTCCTAGGTGACGAGGCTCAAGTGGAAGCTCATTTCAGTCCGTGTGGATATAGTGCTAATCTTGAGGCAAGATAGGTGCGCGGTTTGCGTCGAACGTACCATAGGCTTGGAGATCAGTTGTGGACGCACTCGATGGAACTCCTAGGTGACGTGGGTCATGTGAAATCTCATTTGGGTCTGTTTGGAGACATTGTTGGCGTCGGTGCAATATAGTTGCACGCTTTGCGTCGAACGTACCATAGGCTTGGAAATCGATTTGGAAGCACCCGATGTAACACCTAGGTGACGTTGGTCTTGTGGGAACTTGTTTCAGTCCGTTTGGAGATAGTGCTAGTGTTGGTCCAAGATAGGTGCACGGTTAGCTCCAAACGTACCATAGGCTTAGACATCGTTTTTAACGCACCGATGGTACTCCTAGGTGACGAGGCTCAATTGGAAGCTCATTTCAGTCCGTGTGGAGATAGTGCTAATCTTGACGCAAGATAGGTGCGCGGTTTGCGTCGAACGTACCATAGGATTGGAGATCGTTTTGGACGCACCAGATGGAACTCCTTGGTGACATGAGTCATGTGAAATCTCATTTAAGTCTGTTTGGAAACATTGTTGGCGTTGGTGCAATATAGTTGCACACTTTTGCGTCGAACGTACCATAGGCTTGGAAATCGGTTTGGACGCACCCGATGTAACACCTAGGTGACGTTGGGCTTGTGGGAACTTGTTTCGTTCCGTTTGGAGATAGTGCTAGTGTCGGTCCAAGATAGGTGCATCGTTTGCACCAAACGTACCATAGGCTTAGACATCGTTTTTAACGCACCGATGGTACTCCTAGGTGACGAGGCTCAATTGGAAGCTCATTTCAGTCCGTGTGGAGATAGTGCTAATCTTGACGCAAGATAGGTGCGCGGTTTGCGTCGAACGTACCATAGGATTGGAGATCATTTTGGACGCACCCGATGGAACTCCTAGGTGACGTGGGTCATGTGAAAACTCATTTTGGTCTGTTTGGAGAGAGTGTTGGCGTCGGTGCAATATAGTTGCACGCTTTGCGTCGAACGTACCATAGGCTTGTAAATTGGTTTGGAAGCACCCGATGTAACACCTAGGTGACATTGGTCTTGTGGAAACTTGTTTCAGTCCGTTTGGAGATAGTGCTAGTGTCGGTCCAAGATAGGTGCATCGTTTGCGCCAAATGTACCATAGGCTTAGACATCGTTTTTAACGCACCGATGGTACTCCTAGGTGACGAGGCTCAATTGGAAGCTCATTTCAGTCTGTGTGGAGATAGTGCTAATCTTGACGCAAGATAGGTGCGCGGTTTGCGTTGAACGTACCATAGGATTGGAGATCATTTTGGACGCACCCGATGGAACTCCTAGGTGACGTGGGTCATGTGAAAACTCATTTCGGTCTATTTGGAGAGAGTGTTGGCGTCGGTGCAATATAGTTGCACGCTTTGCGTCGAACGTACCATAGGCTTGTAAATTGGTTTGGAAGCACCCGATGTAACACCTAGGTGACATTGGTCTTGTGGAAACTTGTTTCAGTCCGTTTGGAGATAGTGCTAGTGTCGGTCCAAGATAGGTGCACAGTTTGCGCCAAACGTACCACAGGCTTAGGCATCATTTTTAACGCACCGATGGTACTCCTAGGTGACGAGGCTCAATTGGAAGCTCATTTCAGTCCGTGTGGAGATAGTGCTAATCTTGACGCAAGATAGGTGCGCGGTTTGCGTCGAACGTACCATAGGATTGGAGATCATTTTGGACACACCCGATGGAACTCCTAGGTGACGTGGGTCATGTGAAATCTCATTTCGGTCTGTTTGGAGAGAGTGTTGGCGTCGGTGCAATATAGTTGCACGCTTTGCGTCGAACGTACCATAGGCTTGGAAATTGGTTTGGAAGCACCCGATGTAACACCTAGCTGACATTGGTCTTGTGGAAACTTGTTTCAGTCCGTTTGGAGATAGTGCTAGTGTCGGTCCAAGATAGGTGCACGGTTTGCGCCAAACGTACCAAAGGCTTAGGCATCATTTTTAATGCACCGGTGGTACTCCTAGGTGATGTGGCTCAATTGGAAGCTCGTTTCAGTCCGTGTGGAGATAGTGCTAATCTTGACGCAACATTGGTGCGCGGTTTGCGTCGAACGTACCATTGGCTTGGAGATCGTTTTGGACGCACCCGATGGAACTCCTAGGTGACGTGGGTCATGTGAAATCTCATTTTGGTCTGCTTGGAGACAGTGTTGGCGTCAGTGCAATATAGTTGCATGCTTTGCATTGAACGTAGCATAGGCTCGGACATCGATTTGACGCACCCGATAGAACTCCTAGGTGACGTTGGACTTGTGGAATCTTGTTTCGGTCCGTTTGGAGATAGTGCTAGTGTCGGTCCAAGATAGGTGCACGGTTTGCGCCAAACGTACCAAAGGCTTAGACATTGTTTTTAGCACATCGATGGTACTCCTAGGTGACGAGGCTCAAGTGGAAGCTCATTTCAGTCCGTGTGGATATAGTGCTAATCTTGAGGCAAGATAGGTGCGCGGTTTGCGTCGAACGTACCATAGGCTTGGAGATCGTTGTGGACGCACTCGATGGAACTCCTAGGTGACGTGGGTCATGTGAAATCTCATTTGGGTCTGTTTGGAGACATTGTTGGCGTCGGTGCAATATAGTTGCACGCTTTGCGTCGAACGTACCATAGGCTTGGAAATCGATTTGGAAGCACCCGATGTAACACCTAGGTGACGTTGGTCTTGTGGGAACTTGTTTCAGTCCGTTTGGAGATAGTGCTAGTGTTGGTCCAAGATAGGTGCACGGTTAGCTCCAAACGTACCATAGGCTTAGACATCGTTTTTAACGCACCGATGGTACTCCTAGGTGACGAGGCTCAATTGGAAGCTCATTTCAGTCCGTGTGGAGATAGTGCTAATCTTGACGCAAGATAGGTGCGCGGTTTGCGTCGAACGTACCATAGGATTGGAGATCGTTTTGGACGCACCAGATGGAACTCCTTGGTGACATGAGTCATGTGAAATCTCATTTAAGTCTGTTTGGAAACATTGTTGGCGTTGGTGCAATATAGTTGCACACTTTTGCGTCGAACGTACCATAGGCTTGGAAATCGGTTTGGACGCACCCGATGTAACACCTAGGTGACGTTGGGCTTGTGGGAACTTGTTTTCGTTCCGTTTGGAGATAGTGCTAGTGTCGGTCCAAGATAGGTGCATCGTTTGCACCAAACGTACCATAGGCTTAGACATCGTTTTTAACGCACCGATGGTACTCCTAGGTGACGAGGCTCAATTGGAAGCTCATTTCAGTCCGTGTGGAGATAGTGCTAATCTTGACGCAAGATAGGTGCGCGGTTTGCGTCGAACGTACCATAGGATTGGAGATCATTTTGGACGCACCCGATGGAACTCCTAGGTGACGTGGGTCATGTGAAAACTCATTTTGGTCTGTTTGGAGAGAGTGTTGGCGTCGGTGCAATATAGTTGCACGCTTTGCGTCGAACGTACCATAGGCTTGTAAATTGGTTTGGAAGCACCCGATGTAACACCTAGGTGACATTGGTCTTGTGGAAACTTGTTTCAGTCCGTTTGGAGATAGTGCTAGTGTCGGTCCAAGATAGGTGCATCGTTTGCGCCAAACGTACCATAGGCTTAGACATCAGTTTTTAACGCACCGATGGTACTCCTAGGTGACGAGGCTCAATTGGAAGCTCATTTCAGTCCGTGTGGAGATAGTGCTAATCTTGACGCAAGATAGGTGCGCGGTTTGCGTCGAACGTACCATAGGATTGGAGATCATTTTGGACACACCCGATGGAACTCCTAGGTGACGTGGGTCATGTGAAATCTCATTTCGGTCTGTTTGGAGAGAGTGTTGGCGTCGGTGCAATATAGTTGCACGCTTTGCGTCGAACGTACCATAGGCTTGGAAATTGGTTTGGAAGCACCCGATGTAACACCTAGCTGACATTGG
Organism: Miscanthus floridulus; assembly: GCF_019320115.1. Classification (NCBI taxonomy): domain Eukaryota; kingdom Viridiplantae; phylum Streptophyta; class Magnoliopsida; order Poales; family Poaceae; genus Miscanthus; species Miscanthus floridulus. The sequence goes on along the minus strand of NW_027098383.1, from coordinate 18,408 downwards.
TCTTGTGGAAACTTGTTTCAGTCCGTTTGGAGATAGTGCTAGTGTCGGTCCAAGATAGGTGCACGGTTTGCGCCAAACGTACCAAAGGCTTAGGCATCATTTTTAATGCACCGGTGGTACTCCTAGGTGATGTGGCTCAATTGGAAGCTCGTTTCAGTCCGTGTGGAGATAGTGCTAATCTTGACGCAACATTGGTGCGCGGTTTGCGTCGAACGTACCATTGGCTTGGAGATCGTTTTGGACGCACCCGATGGAACTCCTAGGTGACGTGGGTCATGTGAAATCTCATTTCGGTCTGCTTGGAAGACAGTGTTGGCGTCAGTGCAATATAGTTGCATGCTTTGCATTGAACGTAGCATAGGCTCGGACATCGATTTGACGCACCCGATAGAACTCCTAGGTGACGTTGGACTTGTGGAATCTTGTTTCGGTCCGTTTGGAGATAGTGCTAGTGTCGGTCCAAGATAGGTGCACGGTTTGCGCCAAACGTACCAAAGGCTTAGACATTGTTTTTAGCACATCGATGGTACTCCTAGGTGACGAGGCTCAAGTGGAAGCTCATTTCAGTCCGTGTGGATATAGTGCTAATCTTGAGGCAAGATAGGTGCGCGGTTTGCGTCGAACGTACCATAGGCTTGGAGATCGTTGTGGACGCACTCGATGGAACTCCTAGGTGACGTGGGTCATGTGAAATCTCATTTGGGTCTGTTTGGAGACATTGTTGGCGTCGGTGCAATATAGTTGCACGCTTTGCGTCGAACGTACCATAGGCTTGGAAATCGATTTGGAAGCACCCGATGTAACACCTAGGTGACGTTGGTCTTGTGGGAACTTGTTTCAGTCCGTTTGGAGATAGTGCTAGTGTTGGTCCAAGATAGGTGCACGGTTAGCTCCAAACGTACCATAGGCTTAGACATCGTTTTTAACGCACCGATGGTACTCCTAGGTGACGAGGCTCAATTGGAAGCTCATTTCAGTCCGTGTGGAGATAGTGCTAATCTTGACGCAAGATAGGTGCGCGGTTTGCGTCGAACGTACCATAGGATTGGAGATCGTTTTGGACGCACCAGATGGAACTCCTTGGTGACATGAGTCATGTGAAATCTCATTTAAGTCTGTTTGGAAACATTGTTGGCGTTGGTGCAATATAGTTGCACACTTTTGCGTCGAACGTACCATAGGCTTGGAAATCGGTTTGGACGCACCCGATGTAACACCTAGGTGACGTTGGGCTTGTGGGAACTTGTTTTGTTCCGTTTGGAGATAGTGCTAGTGTCGGTCCAAGATAGGTGCATCGTTTGCACCAAACGTACCATAGGCTTAGACATCGTTTTTAACGCACCGATGGTACTCCTAGGTGACGAGGCTCAATTGGAAGCTCATTTCAGTCCGTGTGGAGATAGTGCTAATCTTGACGCAAGATAGGTGCGCGGTTTGCGTCGAACGTACCATAGGATTGGAGATCATTTTGGACGCACCCGATGGAACTCCTAGGTGACGTGGGTCATGTGAAAACTCATTTTGGTCTGTTTGGAGAGAGTGGTGGCGTCGGTGCAACATTAGTTGCACGCTTGCGTCGAACGTACCTAGCTGAAATTGGTTTTGGAAGCACCCGATGTAACCCTAGGTGACATTGGTCTTGTGGAAACTTGTTTCAGTCCGTTTGGAGATAGTGCTAGTGTCGGTCCAAGATAGGTGCATCGTTTGCGCCAAAGTACCATAGGCTTAGACATCGTTTTTAACGCACCGATGGTACTCCTAGGTGACGAGGCTCAATTGAAGCTCATTTCAGTCTGTGGGATAGTGCTAATCTTGACGCAAGATAGGTGCGCGGTTTGCGTTGAACGTACCATAGGATTGGAGATCCTTTGGACGCACCCGAGGAACTCCTAGGTGAGTGGGTCATGTGAAAACTCATTTTGGTCTATTTGGAGAGAGTGTTGGCGTCGGTGCAATATAGTTGCACGCTTTGCGTCGAACGTACCATAGGCTTGTAAATGGTTTGGACGCACCCGATGTAACACCTAGGTGACATTGGTCTTGTGGAAACTTGTTTCAGTCCGTTTGGAGATAGTGCTAGTGTCGGTCCAAGATAGGTGCACAGTTTGTGCCAAACGTACCACAGGCTTAGGCATCATTTTTAACGCACCGATGGTACTCCTAGGTGACGAGGCTCAATTGGAAGCTCATTTCAGTCCGTGTGGAGATAGTGCTAATCTTGACGCAAGATAGGTGCGCGGTTTGCGTCGAACGTACCATAGGATTGGAGATCATTTTGGACACACCCGATGGAACTCCTAGGTGACGTGGGTCATGTGAAATCTCATTTCGGTCTGTTTGGAGAGAGTGTTGGCGTCGGTGCAATATAGTTGCACGCTTTGCGTCGAACGTACCATAGGCTTGGAAATTGGTTTGGAAGCACCCGATGTAACACCTAGCTGACATTGGTCTTGTGGAAACTTGTTTCAGTCCGTTTGGAGATAGTGCTAGTGTCGGTCCAAGATAGGTGCACGGTTTGCGCCAAACGTACCAAAGGCTTAGGCATCATTTTTAATGCACCGGTGGTACTCCTAGGTGATGTGGCTCAATTGGAAGCTCGTTTCAGTCCGTGTGGAGATAGTGCTAATCTTGACGCAACATTGGTGCGCGGTTTGCGTCGAACGTACCATTGGCTTGGAGATCGTTTTGGACGCACCCGATGGAACTCCTAGGTGACGTGGGTCATGTGAAATCTCATTTTGGTCTGCTTGGAGACAGTGTTGGCGTCAGTGCAATATAGTTGCATGCTTTGCATTGAACGTAGCATAGGCTCGGACATCGATTTGACGCACCCGATAGAACTCCTAGGTGACGTTGGACTTGTGGAATCTTGTTTCGGTCCGTTTGGAGATAGTGCTAGTGTCGGTCCAAGATAGGTGCACGGTTTGCGCCAAACGTACCAAAGGCTTAGACATTGTTTTTAGCACATCGATGGTACTCCTAGGTGACGAGGCTCAAGTGGAAGCTCATTTCAGTCCGTGTGGATATAGTGCTAATCTTGAGGCAAGATAGGTGCGCGGTTTGCGTCGAACGTACCATAGGCTTGGAGATCGTTGTGGACGCACTCGATGGAACTCCTAGGTGACGTGGGTCATGTGAAATCTCATTTGGGTCTGTTTGGAGACATTGTTGGCGTCGGTGCAATATAGTTGCACGCTTTGCGTCGAACGTACCATAGGCTTGGAAATCGATTTGGAAGCACCCGATGTAACACCTAGGTGACGTTGGTCTTGTGGGAACTTGTTTCAGTCCGTTTGGAGATAGTGCTAGTGTTGGTCCAAGATAGGTGCACGGTTAGCTCCAAACGTACCATAGGCTTAGACATCGTTTTTAACGCACCGATGGTACTCCTAGGTGACGAGGCTCAATTGGAAGCTCATTTCAGTCCGTGTGGAGATAGTGCTAATCTTGACGCAAGATAGGTGCGCGGTTTGCGTCGAACGTACCATAGGATTGGAGATCGTTGTTTGGACGCACCAGATGGAACTCCTTGGTGACATGAGTCATGTGAAATCTCATTTAAGTCTGTTTGGAAACATTGTTGGCGTTGGTGCAATATAGTTGCACACTTTTGCGTCGAACGTACCATAGGCTTGGAAATCGGTTTGGACGCACCCGATGTAACACCTAGGTGACGTTGGGCTTGTGGGAACTTGTTTTGTTCCGTTTGGAGATAGTGCTAGTGTCGGTCCAAGATAGGTGCATCGTTTGCACCAAACGTACCATAGGCTTAGACATCGTTTTTAACGCACCGATGGTACTCCTAGGTGACGAGGCTCAATTGGAAGCTCATTTCAGTCCGTGTGGAGATAGTGCTAATCTTGACGCAAGATAGGTGCGCGGTTTGCGTCGAACGTACCATAGGATTGGAGATCATTTTGGACGCACCCGATGGAACTCCTAGGTGACGTGGGTCATGTGAAAACTCATTTTGGTCTGTTTGGAGAGAGTGTTGGCGTCGGTGCAATATAGTTGCACGCTTTGCGTCGAACGTACCATAGGCTTGTAAATTGGTTTGGAAGCACCCGATGTAACACCTAGGTGACATTGGTCTTGTGGAAACTTGTTTCAGTCCGTTTGGAGATAGTGCTAGTGTCGGTCCAAGATAGGTGCATCGTTTGCGCCAAACGTACCATAGGCTTAGACATCGTTTTTAACGCACCGATGGTACTCCTAGGTGACGAGGCTCAATTGGAAGCTCATTTCAGTCTGTGTGGAGATAGTGCTAATCTTGACGCAAGATAGGTGCGCGGTTTGCGTTGAACGTACCATAGGATTGGAGATCATTTTGGACGCACCCGATGGAACTCCTAGGTGACGTGGGTCATGTGAAAACTCATTTCGGTCTGTTTGGAGAGAGTGTTGGCGTCGGTGCAATATAGTTGCACGCTTTGCGTCGAACGTACCATAGGCTTGTAAATTGGTTTGGAAGCACCCGATGTAACACCTAGGTGACATTGGTCTTGTGGAAACTTGTTTCAGTCCGTTTGGAGATAGTGCTAGTGTCGGTCCAAGATAGGTGCACAGTTTGTGCACCAAACGTACCACAGGCTTAGGCATCATTTTTAACGCACCGATGGTACTCCTAGGTGACGAGGCTCAATTGGAAGCTCATTTCAGTCCGTGTGGAGATAGTGCTAATCTTGACGCAAGATAGGTGCGCGGTTTGCGTCGAACGTACCATAGGATTGGAGATCATTTTGGACACACCCGATGGAACTCCTAGGTGACGTGGGTCATGTGAAATCTCATTTCGGTCTGTTTGGAGAGAGTGTTGGCTGTCGGTGCAATATAGTTGCACGCTTTGCGTCGAACGTACCATAGGCTTGGAAATTGGTTTGGAAGCACCCGATGTAACACCTAGCTGACATTGGTCTTGTGGAAACTTGTTTCAGTCCGTTTGGAGATAGTGTTAGTGTCGGTCCAAGATAGGTGCACGGTTTGCGCCAAACGTACCAAAGGCTTAGGCATCATTTTTAATGCACCAGTGGTACTCCTAGGTGATGTGGCTCAATTGGAAGCTCGTTTCAGTCCGTGTGGAGATAGTGCTAATCTTGACGCAACATTGGTGCGCGGTTTGCGTCGAACGTACCATTGGCTTGGAGATCGTTTTGGACGCACCCGATGGAACTCCTAGGTGACGTGGGTCATGTGAAATCTCATTTCGGTCTGCTTAAAGACAGTGTTGGCGTCAGTGCAATATAGTTGCATGCTTTGCATTGAACGTAGCATAGGCTCGGACATCGATTTGACGCACCCGATAGAACTCCTAGGTGACGTTGGACTTGTGGAATCTTGTTTCGGTCCGTTTGGAGATAGTGCTAGTGTCGGTCCAAGATAGGTGCACGGTTTGCGCCAAACGTACCAAAGGCTTAGACATTGTTTTTAGCACATCGATGGTACTCCTAGGTGACGAGGCTCAAGTGGAAGCTCATTTCAGTCCGTGTGGATATAGTGCTAATCTTGAGGCAAGATAGGTGCGCGGTTTGCGTCGAACGTACCATAGGCTTGGAGATCGTTGTGGACGCACTCGATGGAACTCCTAGGTGACGTGGGTCATGTGAAATCTCATTTGGGTCTGTTTGGAGACATTGTTGGCGTCGGTGCAATATAGTTGCACGCTTTGCGTCGAACGTACCATAGGCTTGGAAATCGATTTGGAAGCACCCGATGTAACACCTAGGTGACGTTGGTCTTGTGGGAACTTGTTTCAGTCCGTTTGGAGATAGTGCTAGTGTTGGTCCAAGATAGGTGCACGGTTAGCTCCAAACGTACCATAGGCTTAGACATCGTTTTTAACGCACCGATGGTACTCCTAGGTGACGAGGCTCAATTGGAAGCTCATTTCAGTCCGTGTGGAGATAGTGCTAATCTTGACGCAAGATAGGTGCGCGGTTTGCGTCGAACGTACCATAGGATTGGAGATCGTTTTGGACGCACCAGATGGAACTCCTTGGTGACATGAGTCATGTGAAATCTCATTTAAGTCTGTTTGGAAACATTGTTGGCGTTGGTGCAATATAGTTGCACACTTTTGCGTCGAACGTACCATAGGCTTGGAAATCGGTTTGGACGCACCCGATGTAACACCTAGGTGACGTTGGGCTTGTGGGAACTTGTTTCGTTCCGTTTGGAGATAGTGCTAGTGTCGGTCCAAGATAGGTGCATCGTTTGCACCAAACGTACCATAGGCTTAGACATCGTTTTTAACGCACCGATGGTACTCCTAGGTGACGAGGCTCAATTGGAAGCTCATTTCAGTCCGTGTGGAGATAGTGCTAATCTTGACGCAAGATAGGTGCGCGGTTTGCGTCGAACGTACCATAGGATTGGAGATCATTTTGGACGCACCCGATGGAACTCCTAGGTGACGTGGGTCATGTGAAATCTCATTTCGGTCTGTTTGGAGAGAGTGTTGGCGTCGGTGCAATATAGTTGCACGCTTTGCGTCGAACGTACCATAGGCTTGGAAATTGGTTTGGAAGCACCCGATGTAACACCTAGCTGACATTGGTCTTGTGGAAACTTGTTTCAGTCCGTTTGGAGATAGTGCTAGTGTCGGTCCAAGATAGGTGCACGGTTTGCGCCAAACGTACCAAAGGCTTAGGCATCATTTTTAATGCACCGGTGGTACTCCTAGGTGATGTGGCTCAATTGGAAGCTCGTTTCAGTCCGTGTGGAGATAGTGCTAATCTTGACGCAACATTGGTGCGCGGTTTGCGTCGAACGTACCATTGGCTTGGAGATCGTTTTGACGCACCCGATGGAACTCCTAGGTGACGTGGGTCATGTGAAATCTCATTTTGGTCTGCTTGGAGACAGTGTTGGCGTCAGTGCAATATAGTTGCATGCTTTGCATTGAACGTAGCATAGGCTTCGGACATCGATTTGGACGCACCCGATAGAACTCCTAGGTGACGTTGGACTTGTGGAATCTTGTTTCGGTCCGTTTGGAGATAGTGCTAGTGTCGGTCCAAGATAGGTGCACGGTTTGCGCCAAACGTACCAAGGCTTAGACATTGTTTTTAGCACATCGATGGTACTCCTAGGTGACGAGGCTCAAGTGGAAGCTCATTTCAGTCCGTGTGGATATAGTGCTAATCTTGAGGCAAGATAGGTGCGCGGTTTGCGTCGAACGTACCATAGGCTTGGAGATCGTTGTGGACGCACTCGATGGAACTCCTAGGTGACGTGGGTCATGTGAAATCTCATTTGGGTCTGTTTGGAGACATTGTTGGCGTCGGTGCAATATAGTTGCACGCTTTGCGTCGAACGTACCATAGGCTTGGAAATCGATTTGGAAGCACCCGATGTAACACCTAGGTGACGTTGGTCTTGTGGGAACTTGTTTCAGTCCGTTTGGAGATAGTGCTAGTGTCGGTCCAAGATAGGTGCATCGTTTGCTCCAAACGTACCATAGGCTTAGACATCGTTTTTAACGCACCGATGGTACTCCTAGGTGACGAGGCTCAATTGGAAGCTCATTTCAGTCCGTGTGGAGATAGTGCTAATCTTGACGCAAGATAGGTGCGCGGTTTGCGTCGAACGTACCATAGGATTGGAGATCATTTTGGACGCACCCGATGGAACTCCTAGGTGACGTGGTCATGTGAAATCTCATTTAGGTCTGTTTGGAGAGCAGTGTTGGCGTCGGTGCAATATAGTTGCACGCTTTGCGTCGAACGTACCATAGGCTTGTAAATCTGGTTTGGACGCACCCGATGTAACACCTAGGTGACGTTGGTCTTGTGGGAACTTGTTTCAGTTCCGTTTGGAGATAGTGCTAGTGTCGGTCCAAGATAGGTGCATCGTTTGCGCCAAACGTACCATAGGCTTAGACATCGTTTTTAACGCACCGATGGTACTCCTAGGTGACGAGGCTCAATTGGAAGCTCATTTCAGTCCGTGTGGAGATAGTGCTAATCTTGACGCAAGATAGGTGCGCGGTTTGCGTCGAACGTACCATAGGATTGGAGATCATTTTGGACGCACCCGATGGAACTCCTAGGTGACGTGGGTCATGTGAAAACTCATTTCGGTCTGTTTGGAGAGAGTGTTGGCGTCGGTGCAATATAGTTGCACGCTTTGCGTCGAACGTACCATAGGCTTGTAAATTGGTTTGGAAGCACCCGATGTAACACCTAGGTGACATTGGTCTTGTGGAAACTTGTTTCAGTCCGTTTGGAGATAGTGCTAGTGTCGGTCCAAGATAGGTGCACAGTTTGCACCAAACGTACCACAGGCTTAGGCATCATTTTTAACGCACCGATGGTACTCCTAGGTGACGAGGCTCAATTGGAAGCTCATTTCAGTCCGTGTGGAGATAGTGCTAATCTTGACGCAAGATAGGTGCGCGGTTTGCGTCGAACGTACCATAGGATTGGAGATCATTTTGGACACACCCGATGGAACTCCTAGGTGACGTGGGTCATGTGAAATCTCATTTCGGTCTGTTTGGAGAGAGTGTTGGCGTCGGTGCAATATAGTTGCACGCTTTGCGTCGAACGTACCATAGGCTTGGAAATTGGTTTGGAAGCACCCGATGTAACACCTAGCTGACATTGGTCTTGTGGAAACTTGTTTCAGTCCGTTTGGAGATAGTGCTAGTGTCGGTCCAAGATAGGTGCACGGTTTGCGCCAAACGTACCAAAGGCTTAGGCATCATTTTTAATGCACCGGTGGTACTCCTAGGTGATGTGGCTCAATTGGAAGCTCGTTTCAGTCCGTGTGGAGATAGTGCTAATCTTGACGCAACATTGGTGCGCGGTTTGCGTCGAACGTACCATTGGCTTGGAGATCGTTTTGGACGCACCCGATGGAACTCCTAGGTGACGTGGGTCATGTGAAATCTCATTTTGGTCTGCTTGGAGACAGTGTTGGCGTCAGTGCAATATAGTTGCATGCTTTGCATTGAACGTAGCATAGGCTCGGACATCGATTTGACGCACCCGATAGAACTCCTAGGTGACGTTGGACTTGTGGAATCTTGTTTCGGTCCGTTTGGAGATAGTGCTAGTGTCGGTCCAAGATAGGTGCACGGTTTGCGCCAAACGTACCAAAGGCTTAGACATTGTTTTTAGCACATCGATGGTACTCCTAGGTGACGAGGCTCAAGTGGAAGCTCATTTCAGTCCGTGTGGATATAGTGCTAATCTTGAGGCAAGATAGGTGCGCGGTTTGCGTCGAACGTACCATAGGCTTGGAGATCGTTGTGGACGCACTCGATGGAACTCCTAGGTGACGTGGGTCATGTGAAATCTCATTTGGGTCTGTTTGGAGACATTGTTGGCGTCGGTGCAATATAGTTGCACGCTTTGCGTCGAACGTACCATAGGCTTGGAAATCGATTTGGAAGCACCTGATGTAACACCTAGGTGACGTTGGTCTTGTGGGAACTTGTTTCAGTCCGTTTGGAGATAGTGCTAGTGTTGGTCCAAGATAGGTGCACGGTTAGCTCCAAACGTACCATAGGCTTAGACATCGTTTTTAACGCACCGATGGTACTCCTAGGTGACGAGGCTCAATTGGAAGCTCATTTCAGTCCGTGTGGAGATAGTGCTAATCTTGACGCAAGATAGGTGCGCGGTTTGCGTCGAACGTACCATAGGATTGGAGATCGTTTTGGACGCACCAGATGGAACTCCTTGGTGACATGAGTCATGTGAAATCTCATTTAAGTCTGTTTGGAAACATTGTTGGCGTTGGTGCAATATAGTTGCACACTTTTGCGTCGAACGTACCATAGGCTTGGAAATCGGTTTGGACGCACCCGATGTAACACCTAGGTGACGTTGGGCTTGTGGGAACTTGTTTCGTTCCGTTTGGAGATAGTGCTAGTGTCGGTCCAAGATAGGTGCATCGTTTGCAGCCAAACGTACCATAGGCTTAGACATCGTTTTTAACGCACCGATGGTACTCCTAGGTGACGAGGCTCAATTGGAAGCTCATTTCAGTCCTGTGTGGAGATAGTGCTAATCTTGACGCAAGATAGGTGCGCGGTTTGCGTTGAACGTACCATAGGATTGGAGATCATTTTGGACGCACCCGATGGAACTCCTAGGTGACGTGGGTCATGTGAAAACTCATTTCGGTCTATTTGGAGAGAGTGTTGGCGTCGGTGCAATATAGTTGCACGCTTTGCGTCGAACGTACCATAGGCTTGTAAATTGGTTTGGAAGCACCCGATGTAACACCTAGGTGACATTGGTCTTGTGGAAACTTGTTTCAGTCCGTTTGGAGATAGTGCTAGTGTCGGTCCAAGGATAGGTGCACAGTTTGTGCCAAACGTACCACAGGCTTAGGCATCATTTTTAACGCACCGATGGTACTCCTAGGTGACGAGGCTCAATTGGAAGCTCATTTCAGTCCGTGTGGAGATAGTGCTAATCTTGACGCAAGATAGGTGCGCGGTTTGCGTCGAACGTACCATAGGATTGGAGATCATTTTGGACACACCCGATGGAACTCCTAGGTGACGTGGGTCATGTGAAATCTCATTTCGGTCTGTTTGGAGAGAGTGTTGGCGTCGGTGCAATATAGTTGCACGCTTTGCGTCGAACGTACCATAGGCTTGGAAATTGGTTTGGAAGCACCCGATGTAACACCTAGCTGACATTGGTCTTGTGGAAACTTGTTTCAGTCCAGTTTGGAGATAGTGCTAGTGTCGGTCCAAGATAGGTGCACGGTTTGCGCCAAACGTACCAAAGGCTTAGGCATCATTTTTAATGCACCGGTGGTACTCCTAGGTGATGTGGCTCAATTGGAAGCTCGTTTCAGTCCGTGTGGAGATAGTGCTAATCTTGACGCAACATTGGTGCGCGGTTTGCGTCGAACGTACCATTGGCTTGGAGATCGTTTTGGACGCACCCGATGGAACTCCAAGGTGACGTGGGTCATGTGAAATCTCATTTTGGTCTACTTGGAGACAGTGTTGGCGTTAGTGCAATATAGTTGCATGCTTTGCATTGAACGTAGCATAGGCTCGGACATCGATTTGACGCACCCGATAGAACTCCTAGGTGACGTTGGACTTGTGGAATCTTGTTTCGGTCCGTTTGGAGATAGTGCTAGTGTCGGTCCAAGATAGGTGCACGGTTTGCGCCAAACGTACCAAAGGCTTAGACATTGTTTTTAGCACATCGATGGTACTCCTAGGTGACGAGGCTCAAGTGGAAGCTCATTTCAGTCCGTGTGGATATAGTGCTAATCTTGAGGCAAGATAGGTGCGCGGTTTGCGTCGAACGTACCATAGGCTTGGAGATCGTTGTGGACGCACTCGATGGAACTCCTAGGTGACGTGGGTCATGTGAAATCTCATTTGGGTCTGTTTGGAGACATTGTTGGCGTCGGTGCAATATAGTTGCACGCTTTGCGTCGAACATACCATAGGCTTGGAAATCGATTTGGAAGCACCCGATGTAACACCTAGGTGACGTTGGTCTTGTGGGAACTTGTTTCAGTCCGTTTGGAGATAGTGCTAGTGCTGGTCCAAGATAGGTGCACGGTTAGCTCCAAACGTACCATAGGCTTAGACATCATTTTTAACGCACCGATGGTACTCCTAGGTGACGAGGCTCAATTGGAAGCTCATTTCAGTCCGTGTGGAGATAGTGCTAATCTTGACGCAAGATAGGTGCGCGGTTTGCGTCGAACGTACCATAGGATTGGAGATCGTTTTGGACACACCCGATGGAACTCCTAGGTGACGTGGGTCAAGTGAAATCTCATTTCGGTCTGTTTGGAGAGAGTGTTGGTGTCGGTGCAATATAGTTGCACGCTTTGCGTCGAACGTACCATAGGCTTGGAAATTGGTTTGGAAGCACCCGATGTAACACCTAGGTGACATTGGTCTTGTGGAAACTTGTTTCAGTCCGTTTGGAGATAGTGCTAGTGTCGGCCCAAGATAGGTGCACGGTTTGCGTCGAACGTACCATAGGATTGGAGATCGTTTTGGACGCACCAGATGGAACTCCTTGGTGACATGAGTCATGTGAAATCTCATTTAAGTCTGTTTGGAAACATTGTTGGCGTTGGTGCAATATAGTTGCACACTTTTGCGTCGAACGTACCATAGGCTTGGAAATCGGTTTGGACGCACCCGATGTAACACCTAGGTGACGTTGGGCTTGTGGGAACTTGTTTCGTTCTGTTTGGAGATAGTGCTAGTGTCGGTCCAAGATAGGTGTATCGTTTGCACCAAACGTACCATAGGCTTAGACATCGTTTTTAACACACCGATGGTACTACTAGGTGACGAGGCTCAAATGGAAGCTCATTTCAAATTGAACGTAGCATAGGCTCGGACATCGATTTGACGCACCCGATAGAACTCCTAGGTGACGTTGGACTTGTGGAATCTTGTTTTGGTCCGTTTGGAGATAGTGCTAGTGTCGGTCCAAGATAGGTGCACGGTTTGCGCCAAACGTACCAAAGGCTTAGACATTGTTTTTAGCACATCGATGGTACTCCTAGGTGACGAGGCTCAAGTGGAAGCTCATTTCAGTCCGTGTGGATATAGTGCTAATCTTGAGGCAAGATAGGTGCGCGGTTTGCGTCGAACGTACCATAGGCTTGGAGATCATTGTGGACGCACTCGATGGAACTCCTAGGTGACGTGGGTCATGTGAAATCTCATTTGGGTCTGTTTGGAGACATTGTTGGCGTCGGTGCAATATAGTTGCACGCTTTGCGTCGAACGTACCATAGGCTTGGAAATCGATTTGGAAGCACCCGATGTAACACCTAGGTGACGTTGGTCTTGTGGGAACTTGTTTCAGTCCGTTTGGAGATAGTGCTAGTGCTGGTCCAAGATAGGTGCACGGTTAGCTCCAAACGTACCATAGGCTTAGACATCATTTTTAACGCACCGATGGTACTCCTAGGTGATGAGGCTCAATTGGAAGCTCATTTCAGTCCGTGTGGAGATAGTGCTAATCTTGACGCAAGATAGGTGCGCGGTTTGCGTCGAACGTACCATAGGATTGGAGATCGTTTTGGACACACCCGATGGAACTCCTAGGTGACGTGGGTCAAGTGAAATCTCATTTCGGTCTGTTTGGAGAGAGTGTTGGTGTCGGTGCAATATAGTTGCACGCTTTGCGTCGAACGTACCATAGGCTTGGAAATTGGTTTGGAAGCACCCGATGTAACACCTAGGTGACATTGGTCTTGTGGAAACTTGTTTCAGTCCGTTTGGAGATAGTGCTAGTGTCGGTCCCAAGACAAGATAGGTGCGCGGTTTGCGTCGAACGTACCATAGGATTGGAGATCGTTTTGGACGCACCAGATGGAACTCCTTGGTGACATGAGTCATGTGAAATCTCATTTAAGTCTGTTTGGAAACATTGTTGGCGTTGGTGCAATATAGTTGCACACTTTTGCGTCGAACGTACCATAGGCTTGGAAATCGGTTTGGACGCACCCGATGTAACACCTAGGTGACGTTGGGCTTGTGGGAACTTGTTTCGTTCTGTTTGGAGATAGTGCTAGTGTCGGTCCAAGATAGGTGCATCGTTTGCACCAAACGTACCATAGGCTTAGACATCGTTTTTAACGCACCGATGGTACTCCTAGGTGACGAGGCTCAATTGGAAGCTCATTTCAGTCCGTGTGGAGATAGTGCTAATCTTGACGCAAGATAGGTGCGCGGTTTGCGTCGAACGTACCATAGGATTGGAGATCATTTTGGACGCACCCGATGGAACTCCTAGGTGACGTGGGTCATGTGAAAACTCATTTTGGTCTGTTTGGAGAGAGTGTTGGCGTCGGTGCAATATAGTTGCACGCTTTAGCGTCGAACGTACCATAGGCTTGTAAATTGGTTTGGAAGCACCCGATGTAACACCTAGGTGACATTGGTCTTGTGGGAAACTTGTTTCAGTCCGTTTGGAGATAGTGCTAGTGTCGAGTCCAAGATAGGTGCATCGTTTGCGCCAAACGTACCATAGGCTTAGACATCGTTTTTAACGCACCGATGGTACTCCTAGGTGACGAGGCTCAATTGGAAGCTCATTTCAGTCTGTGTGGAGATAGTGCTAATCTTGACGCAAGATAGGTGCGCGGTTTGCGTTGAACGTACCATAGGATTGGAGATCATTTTGGACGCACCCGATGGAACTCCTAGGTGACGTGGGTCATGTGAAAACTCATTTCGGTCTATTTGGAGAGAGTGTTGGCGTCGGTGCAATATAGTTGCACGCTTTGCGTCGAACGTACCATAGGCTTGGAAATCGGTTTGGACGCACCCGATGTAACACCTAGGTGACATTGGTCTTGTGGAAACTTGTTTCAGTCCATTTGGAGATAGTGCTAGTGTCGGTCCAAGATAGGTGCACAGTTTGCACCAAACGTACCACAGGCTTAGGCATCATTTTTAACGCACCGATGGTACTCCTAGGTGACGAGGCTCAATTAGAAGCTCATTTCAGTCCGTGTCGAGATAGTGCTAATCTTGACGCAAGATAGGTGCGCGGTTTGCGTCGAACGTACCATAGGATTGGAGATCATTTTGGACACACCCGATGGAACTCCTAGGTGACGTGGGTCATGTGAAATCTCATTTCGGTCTGTTTGGAGAGAGTGTTGGCGTCGGTGCAATATAGTTGCACGCTTTGCGTCGAACGTACCATAGGCTTGGAAATTGGTTTGGAAGCACCCGATGTAACACCTAGCTGACATTGGTCTTGTGGAAACTTGTTTCAGTCCGTTTGGAGATAGTGCTAGTGTCGGTCCAAGATAGGTGCACGGTTTGCGCCAAACGTACCAAAGGCTTAGGCATCATTTTTAATGCACCGGTGGTACTCCTAGGTGATGTGGCTCAATTGGAAGCTCGTTTCAGTCCGTGTGGAGATAGTGCTAATCTTGACGCAACATTGGTGCGCGGTTTGCGTCGAACGTACCATTGGCTTGGAGATCGTTTTGGACGCACCCGATGGAACTCCTAGGTGACGTGGGTCATGTGAAATCTCATTTTGGTCTGCTTGGAGACAGTGTTGGCGTCAGTGCAATATAGTTGCATGCTTTGCATTGAACGTAGCATAGGCTCGGACATCGATTTGACGCACCCGATAGAACTCCTAGGTGACGTTGGACTTGTGGAATCTTGTTTCGGTCCGTTTGGAGATAGTGCTAGTGTCGGTCCAAGATAGGTGCACGGTTTGCGCCAAACGTACCAAAGGCTTAGACATTGTTTTTAGCACATCGATGGTACTCCTAGGTGACGAGGCTCAAGTGGAAGCTCATTTCAGTCCGTGTGGATATAGTGCTAATCTTGAGGCAAGATAGGTGCGCGGTTTGCGTCGAACGTACCATAGGCTTGGAGATCGTTGTGGACGCACTCGATGGAACTCCTAGGTGACGTGGGTCATGTGAAATCTCATTTGGGTCTGTTTGGAGACATTGTTGGCGTCGGTGCAATATAGTTGCACGCTTTGCGTCGAACGTACCATAGGCTTGGAAATCGATTTGGAAGCACCCTGATGTAACACCTAGGTGACGTTGGTCTTGTGGGAACTTGTTTCAGTCCGTTTGGAGATAGTGCTAGTGTTGGTCCAAGATAGGTGCACGGTTAGCTCCAAACGTACCATAGGCTTAGACATCGTTTTTAACGCACCGATGGTACTCCTAGGTGACGAGGCTCAATTGGAAGCTCATTTCAGTCCGTGTGGAGATAGTGCTAATCTTGACGCAAGATAGGTGCGCGGTTTGCGTCGAACGTACCATAGGATTGGAGATCGTTTTGGACGCACCAGATGGAACTCCTTGGTGACATGAGTCATGTGAAATCTCATTTAAGTCTGTTTGGAAACATTGTTGGCGTTGGTGCAATATAGTTGCACACTTTTGCGTCGAACGTACCATAGGCTTGGAAATCGGTTTGGACGCACCCGATGTAACACCTAGGTGACGTTGGGCTTGTGGGAACTTGTTTCGTTCCGTTTGGAGATAGTGCTAGTGTCGGTCCAAGATAGGTGCATCGTTTGCACCAAACGTACCATAGGCTTAGACATCGTTTTTAACGCACCGATGGTACTCCTAGGTGACGAGGCTCAATTGGAAGCTCATTTCAGTCCTGTGTGGAGATAGTGCTAATCTTGACGCAAGATAGGTGCGCGGTTTGCGTCGAACGTACCATAGGATTGGAGATCATTTTGGACGCACCCGATGGAACTCCTAGGTGACGTGGGTCATGTGAAAACTCATTTCGGTCTGTTTGGAGAGAGTGTTGGCGTCGGTGCAATATAGTTGCACGCTTTGCGTCGAACGTACCATAGGCTTGTAAATTGGTTTGGAAGCACCCGATGTAACACCTAGGTGACATTGGTCTTGTGGAAACTTGTTTCAGTCCGTTTGGAGATAGTGCTAGTGTCGGTCCAAGATAGGTGCACAGTTTGTGCCAAACGTACCACAGGCTTAGGCATCATTTTTAACGCACCGATGGTACTCCTAGGTGACGAGGCTCAATTGGAAGCTCATTTCAGTCCGTGTGGAGATAGTGCTAATCTTGACGCAAGATAGGTGCGCGGTTTGCGTCGAACGTACCATAGGATTGGAGATCATTTTGGACACACCCGATGGAACTCCTAGGTGACGTGGGTCATGTGAAATCTCATTTCGGTCTGTTTGGAGAGAGTGTTGGCGTCGGTGCAATATAGTTGCACGCTTTGCGTCGAACGTACCATAGGCTTGGAAATTGGTTTGGAAGCACCCGATGTAACACCTAGCTGACATTGGTCTTGTGGAAACTTGTTTCAGTCCGTTTGGAGATAGTGCTAGTGTCGGTCCAAGATAGGTGCACGGTTTGCGCCAAACGTACCAAAGGCTTAGGCATCATTTTTAATGCACCGGTGGTACTCCTAGGTGATGTGGCTCAATTGGAAGCTCGTTTCAGTCCGTGTGGAGATAGTGCTAATCTTGACGCAACATTGGTGCGCGGTTTGCGTCGAACGTACCATTGGCTTGGAGATCGTTTTGGACGCACCCGATGGAACTCCTAGGTGACGTGGGTCATGTGAAATCTCATTTTGGTCTGCTTGGAGACAGTGTTGGCGTCAGTGCAATATAGTTGCATGCTTTGCATTGAACGTAGCATAGGCTCGGACATCGATTTGACGCACCCGATAGAACTCCTAGGTGACGTTGGACTTGTGGAATCTTGTTTCGGTCCGTTTGGAGATAGTGCTAGTGTCGGTCCAAGATAGGTGCACGGTTTGCGCCAAACGTACCAAAGGCTTAGACATTGTTTTTAGCACATCGATGGTACTCCTAGGTGACGAGGCTCAAGTGGAAGCTCATTTCAGTCCGTGTGGATATAGTGCTAATCTTGAGGCAAGATAGGTGCGCGGTTTGCGTCGAACGTACCATAGGCTTGGAGATCGTTGTGGACGCACTCGATGGAACTCCTAGGTGACGTGGGTCATGTGAAATCTCATTTGGGTCTGTTTGGAGACATTGTTGGCATCGGTGCAATATAGTTGCACGCTTTGCGTCGAACATACCATAGGCTTGGAAATCGATTTGGAAGCACCCGATGTAACACCTAGGTGACGTTGGTCTTGTGGGAACTTGTTTCAGTCCGTTTGGAGATAGTGCTAGTGCTGGTCCAAGATAGGTGCACGGTTAGCTCCAAACGTACCATAGGCTTAGACATCATTTTTAACGCACCGATGGTACTCCTAGGTGACGAGGCTCAATTGGAAGCTCATTTCAGTCCGTGTGGAGATAGTGCTAATCTTGACGCAAGATAGGTGCGCGGTTTGCGTCGAACGTACCATAGGATTGGAGATCGTTTTGGACACACCAGATGGAACTCCTAGGTGACGTGGTCAAGTGAAATCTCATTTCGGTCTGTTTGGAGAGAGTGTTGGTGTCGGTGCAATATAGTTGCACGCTTTGCGTCGAACGTACCATAGGCTTGGAAATTGGTTGGAAGCACCCGATGTAACACCTAGGTGACATTGGTCTTGGGGAAATTGTTTCAGTCCGTTTGGAGATAGTGCTAGTGTCGGCCCAAGATAGGTGCACGGTTTGCGTCGAACGTACCATAGGATTGGAGATCGTTTTGGACGCACCAGATGGAACTCCTTGGTGACGAGTCATTGAAGCTCATTTAGTCCGTGTGGAGAATGTTGGCGTTGGTGCAATATAGTTGCACTTTTGCGTCGAACGTACCATAGGCTTGGAAATCGTTTGGACGCACCCGATGTAACACCTAGGTGACGTGGGCTGTGAACTTTTTCGTCTGTTTGGAGATAGTGCTAGTGTCGGTCCAGATAGGTGTATCGTTGCACCAAACGTACCATAGGCTTAGACATCGTTTTTAACACCGATGGTACTACTAGGTGACGAGGCTCAAATGGAAGCTCATTTCAA